>NC_064411.1:930000-1067500 GCF_023375975.1 Astyanax mexicanus
GATACTTCACGGCATCTGTGCAATTGAAGAGGATAAAACACTTCTAAATAAGTGAATACCAGCAATTATGGATTGATTGTTGTCATTACTATTTCTTTACCAAACAGACATTTTATTTGGAGCTCATATTGACCAATGAAAAACAAATATCTCCTTTTTTGTCGATTTATTTTATTATACTACATAATTTGAACACACTAACTGTCCCACACTGTGATGTAATCTGAAATAAACTCTTTTTACATTGACTTCCATTAAAAGTTTAGTAAAGCAGCTGTTTTGTAGCTGCATTATGTACCCGTATATATATATGTGTTACTCCGGATATGTTCTGGTTAATACAGTTATTGTGGGTTTTGTTGAAATTAAAGTCCGTTTTTTTTTTCTCTTAGTCTCTTCCAGCTTTTCTCCAGAGCAGCAGTAGAAGATGAACGGTCTGTCCGTCAGCGAGTTGTGCGGCCTGTTCTGCTGCCCCCCGTGTCCAAGCCGGATCGCGGCGAAGCTGGCCTTCCTGCCCCCGGAGCCCACCTACAGCCTCCTGCCGGACCTGGACTCCGCCCCCGCCGTCACCTCCAGCCTGGGAGCCCCGGGGCTGCGGTCCCGGCTGGGCGGAGGAGGGGGAGGAGCTTTCGGAGACAGGGGGGCAGAGGGCAGGTGGAAGCTTCTCCTGTCGGAGCGAGCGGAATTCCAGTATTCCCAGCGGGAGCTGGACGGAACCGAGGTCTTCCTCGCCCGCTCCAGTCGAGGGAACAAAGTGGGATGCATGTACATCCGCTGTGCTCCATCAGCCAGGTACTTACCGGCTTTCTGTTCCCTGAGTCCGAGACGCACATCTGCAGGATTATCAGGGGGATTTTGTAGTGATTTCCAGCAATCACAAAAACTCTCCCAATCTTAAGCAGTTTTATACCTTTGTATAGAAATTGTAAATTACAAAGACCCTAATTTTGTAGAATTAATTATAGTGTAACTAAATAAATAATGTAGCAAGAATTTAAATCGTGTCATCAAGTCATGTAAGAAAAAAAATCTACCATAAACTAAAGTTCAGTGCATTTACTGCAAACAAACTATGTTTTTGGGTCAAATGTTTGCGGATGTTGGCACCTTCTTTTCAGCCGTGGTTGCATCCGTATCCATAACTGGGCAGGAGTTTTTCAGGTTTACTTTAAAGCAGTTTAGGTTCTACAGGTGTGACACAGCTGGTACAACTAGCCTTCCACCTCTTTTTTTTTTTATTCTTCAATCAAATACTTGGAAAAAACGAAATGTGAAAAGTACAGCTTTGAAGAGTCTAATGAACTGAGGTCAGCTGTGAATTTATAAACCTCTCATATACAGGGGTTGGACAATGAAACGGAAACACCTGGTTTTAGACCAGCAATTTGGCCAGCTGTGGTTTTATGTTTTTTGGATACAATCCGGGTTAGCACCCCTTTGAGCATCCCTTTCAGACAGCTTCCTCTTACAGTGTCCACAGTTAATCCTGGTAAGTTAGCGAGGTTAGATAATTGCCTTTGTCTGCTGAATGGAAAACTCGCTTGTTAGCTAGTTTGCTAGCTAGTTAGTTACTAATATCTTGGTGACTGTAGAAAAATTCCCTGTAGTCCTCCTTGCAGGCTTCACTGAACTATTTGTCCAGGTAAATAATGTAGGCACAGTATCCTTCTTCAATTTTCACATTCCAACCAGTGTCTTTAAGAAACACTCTTTTATAAAGTGTTCTAAATTTACTTTTGTGGTCATGTTTATCTGTATTATCAAGAAAGGCATAAAATGTCAAATTAATTTACAGTTAATTATGTGTTTTTATGAAAAACGATTTTCTCTGAGTTTTAATTTCCACCACCGACGCTCCCCTGTGGGCTCCCGTACCACCGACCACCACACCACAGGGCGTCTGTGAGCTGATGTATAAGAACAGAGTCGCTGCGCTTTCCTCCGAGTGTTAGCTCTGTGATGCTGCTCGGTAATGCTGCATCAGCAGCAGCTTGAAAAGAAGTGGTGTCTGGCTTCACATGTATCAGAGGAAGCATGTGTTAGTCTTCACCCTCCTGGTGTGTTGGGGCATCACTAGTGATAGGGGGAATCCTAGGTAATTGGCTGTGTAAATTGGGGACTAAATGAAAAGATTAGAAATAAAATTATAAAAAAAAAGAAATTGAAAAAATCATGAAGAAATCATGGAAATGTGTTGATTAAAAAGTGTATGAACCCTGTTATAACTACAGTCTGAGTGAGAAGTAAATAAATCTGTAGAATAATGATGATTAAGTACGTGCGCTGTGTTGAGTTGTCTGACTGTGTATGTGATGATGTGTTCCTGCAGGTTCACTGTGCTGTTCTCTCACGGTAACGCTGTAGATCTGGGTCAGATGAGCAGCTTCTACATCGGGTTGGGGACGCGCATCAACTGCAACATCTTCTCCTACGATTACTCTGGGTACGGAGCCAGCACAGGAAAACCCTCAGAGAAGAACCTGTACGCAGATATAGACGCAGCCTGGCACGCTCTGCGCACGAGGTACATCCATACAGCACAGCTCACCTTCACCTGTTTATTATACCTGCAGATCATAAAACTTTATTTCACTTATCTTAATAAAAATACATGCATACAGAAATAAATGTATAGATAAATCAGTAAGTTAATAAATAACTTTATTAACTTTAGAGCAGTTAGAAAACGGCTGCTTCTGTTTGATTCACTGGTTGACAAATCCTTCCTTAGAGCGAGAATAGGACCGCCTACCTAATTAACATACAAGTGCAGTAAACAAAAATAAATAAATAAATAAATAAAAAAAAACATGTGGAAATAAATGTAGAAATGTTGTAATAAATAAATGAAAAAAAAGAGTGCAGAAATATATAAATAAATATATGTAGAAATACGACATTCAATAAATATATTAATAAATAAATAAATGTGGAAAAATATAAAGAAATAAATAAATGCAGAAAAATGGCGTTCAATATATGTATTAATAAATAAATAAATGCAGAAATATATAAATAAATACATGTAGAAATACGGCATTCAGTAAATAAATAAATAAATAAATACATGTGGAAATAAATGTAGAAATGTTGAAAGAAACAAATGATTAAAAAAACAAATAAGTGCAGAGAGATATAAATAAATACATGTAAAAATACGACATTCAACAAATATATAAATAAATATATGCAGAAATACGGCATTCAATAAATGTAGTAATAAATAAATAAATGCAGAAAAATATAAATAAAAATGTAGAAATACGGCATTCAATAAATATATATATAGATAAATAAATGTGGAAAAAAATAAATAAATAAATGCAGAAAAATGGCGTTCAATATATGTATTAATAAATAAATAAATGCAGAAATATATAAATAAATACATGTAGAAATACGACATTCAATAAATATATTAATAAATAAATAAATGTGGGAATATATAAATAAATAAATGTAGAAATACGCCATTCAGTAAATAAATAAATAAATAAATAAATACATGTAGAAATACGGCATTCAATAAATATATATATATAAATAAATAAATGTAGAAATATATAAATAAATACATGTAGAAATACAACATTCAATAAATATATTAATAAATAAATACATGTGGAAATATATAAATAAATAAATGTAGAAATGCGGCATTCAATAAGTAAATAAATACATGTGGAAATACGGCATTCAATAAATATATATATATAAATAAATAAATGTAGAAATACGGCATTCAATAAATAAATAAATCAATGTAGAAATGTTGTAATAAACAAATGGATAAAAAAACAAATAAGTGCAGAAATATGTAAATAAATATATGTAGAAATTCGTTATTCAATAAATATATTAATAAATAAATACATGCGGAAATGCCGATACAGGAAATGCAGGAAATATGAATATGGATTCCTGATATGCTGGTGTACTTTTTCATAACAAAATGTATGACTGAATTGATTTATTTATCTACATAATTATACACACGTGATTTGTCGTCCTCCATATAAAAATGCCACAGACAATAAACACAATTTAGTTTTTTATTTTCAGTCATTTGCATTTTACAGATTTCAGTTTTGATATGAAAGTTAGTTTGCTGATTTATCCACAGACTGAACTAATCAGGATCAACAGCATTATTGATTATTGACTCTAGGAGGCGCTCTTTTCACCTATGTTTATTACTTTTCTTTTAGATAGTGGAGATGCTATTGTATGCATGGGAAAACTGTAGGTATGACCCTTATATAACCCCAGTTTTATGCTGCTGTAGACTACTGTAGAGTTTTTTGCTATATTATTATTTTGAAAATGGTCTTAATTTAGTCTGTAAGTGGTAATTTAATTTCATATAGTCTTGAATATAGTTTTCTCATACCTGCAGATACCCTGTTTATAATAATAAATAATCCTGCTTTCATTGGTAGTTAAAGGCTTGAGATGAACTGTACTGTGAGTGTAGAGATCAGATAACTGCAGCAGATCCTGAGTGATCTGGGTTCTGTGTGTTTTAATATATTAATGCTCTTGAATCTTTTCCTGTAATTAATCCTCAGATACGGCATCAGCCCCGAAAACATAATCCTGTACGGGCAGAGCATTGGCACGGTGCCCACGGTGGACCTGGCGTCGCGGTACGAGTGCGCTGCTGTGGTCCTGCACTCCCCGCTCACCTCGGGCATGAGGGTGGCCTTCCCCGATACCAAGAAGACCTACTTCTTCGACGCCTTTCCCAAGTTAGTGTCCTGATTAATCATCTTTTCTTCTGTCTGTGTAATCCGTGTGCTTTTCTCTGGCTAAATATTTTACAAAGCTTGCGTTCAGTCTCGCGTTCAGGCTCGTGTTCAGTCTCAGGTTTCAGGCTCTGGTTCGGGTTCAGTCTCGCGTTCAGGCTTGGGTTCAGTCTCGGGGTTCAGTCTCGCGTATAATCTCGGGCTCAGTCTCAGGTTTCAGGCTCGCGTTCGGGTTCAGTCTCGGGCTCGGTCTCGCGTACAGTCTCGGGCTCGCTTTCGCGTACAGCCTCGGTCTCGCGTACAGTCTCGATCTCGCGTACGGGCTCGGTCTCGCGTACAGTCTCGGGCTCTGTCTCGCGTACAGTCTCGATCTCGCGTACGGGCTCGGTCTCGCGTACAGTCTCGGGCTCGGTCTCGCGTACAGTCTCGATCTCGCGTACGGGCTCGGTCTCGCGTACAGTCTCGGGCTCGGTCTCGCGTACAGTCTCGGGCTCTGTCTCGCGTACGGTCTCGGGCTCTGTCTCGCGTACAGTCTCGATCTCGCGTACGGGCTCGGTCTCGCGTACGGTCTCGGGCTCGGTCTCGGGTTCGGGCTGGCGTTCAGTCTCGGGCTTGGTCTCGCGTTCAGTCTCTCGTTCAGTCTCTCGTTCAGTCTCAGGTTTCAGTCTCGGGTTCAGGCTCGCGCTCGGTTCGGGCTTTTACTGCTCAGAAGCTGCACCCGCAAAAAGAAAAAAATTTTTGAAAATGAGAATCCATTCTGAATCGCTCAATGTTACAACGCGATTCGTACCCCTAATATTAATGCCAACGAAACAGTGTTAGAAACACTCAGATTTAGTATTTGTGCCAATCACTTAAAATAATTGTAAATCAGATGAACTGGGATTGAACTAAGATTTTTAGCTCCATATTCCACACTCAACAGCTTGAAAAGAGGAAATGTGCCCCAAATTATGATTAAAAATAAAATGAATGCGCGCAGGTAATATGGAGACTTTAACAGGTTGTTATCAGCCCTGTTTAAAATACACTGTGTGTTTGTTTTTTTATTTTCTCTCTCTCTCTCTCTCTCTCAGCATTGAGAAAGTCTCGAAGATCACGTCTCCGGTGCTGATCATCCACGGCACGGAGGACGAGGTGATCGATTTCTCTCACGGCCTGGCTCTGTTCGAGCGCTGCCCCAAAGCCGTGGAGCCGCTGTGGGTGGAGGGAGCCGGCCACAACGACATCGAGCTCTACAGCCAGTACCTGGAGCGCCTGCGCCGCTTCATCAGCCAGGAGGTGGCGGCCCAGTACACCTGAGCGCCCGAGACCCCCCGCGGGACCCAGGACACTTCTTCTGTGATCCACGAGGTCAGAGCGAAATTACGACCCTCAGTCCGTGATAATCAGAGGACTGCCTTTAATTACATTCACCCCGCGGAGAGAGACGAGCGAGGACGGAGAGACGGGGATCAACAGTTTAACACTTAATCTCAGAACCCAAACCACAGAACCTGGAGACGGACAGAACCTTTAGAGACCTCCACGGTTCTGATTGAGGCTCTTGTTGCCAGAAGACTGCATTTATAGGTTCTTCATGGGTTCTTCAAAGGTTCTAATGATAATTGTTGATTTGTTCTTGGGTCAGTAAAGAAATTGATTGACCCTCAGGACTAGTATGACCTTTATGACCTTTATCACCTTTCTCCTCCCTGCTTCCTCCTTCCTCTCCTCTCTTCCCTTTCCTTCCCTTTTCTTCCTGCGTCTAAACTAACTCTCTCTGCTGGACAGATTGGGTCTGGTTGTGTTGTTTTATTTAATTTTTTTTTTTTTGCGTTGGGTGTACCTGTACCTGTACCTTTTCGCTTGTTTCTTGTCCATTTCCATCATTTATATTGTGCCCACATGAACAGCACTCAGCAGAGCGTAAAAGCCAATTTATGCTTATGTGTTAAATCTACACACCATAGGTGACGTGCTCTTTACGATTAGCTTATGTAGCCTCTATACCACCTGACACACACACCTCCCCAGAAATGTAACTGCACATCACAGCAACTGTGATTGATTGATTGATTGATTGATTGGTCCGCCTTTAATTGCAAAGTGATCCAGAAACACCAAGTATAAATGCTCACAACAGCGAATGGCGTTTACACAGGATGAAGTATAAACTTGCCTTTTAGTGCTCTCAAATAAAAAAATCTGACCCAATTTCTTTAGATTTTAAGAGATTGAGAAAGATATATTTTCTCTCCTGAAAAATGGTAAAACTAAAGCCTTTGATTGCTGTAAAAATTACAGTGCAACTTGCTCAACGTCCTTATAGGCAGGTCTGTTGATTCGGCGCCTGTCTTTCCAATGCAGCTGAGCAGTTATCTCAAAATACTTAAAATACTACTAATAAAAATAAGGGTCGAATTACCATTTCAAATATATATTGATTAAATCACAGATAAAATCTGATTTGTAGAGTTTAAATCAATTTATTATTATTGTTTTATATTTCTATTTTCCATTAATCCCTCTCTTTTGAGTTATTATTTCAGTGTTTTGTCTGTGTGAAGACTTTTTGTGTTTTTTTTCCTCCTCAACTTCAGTGTTTTCAGAAGACTGTAGGCCATCCACAGGGGTTGGACAATGAAACTGAAACACCTGTTGTCATTTTAGTGTCGGATTTTAGGCTTTATGGCTAAATTGGAGCAGCCTGGTGGCCAATCTTTATCATTAATTGCACATTGTACTAGTACAAGCGAGAAGTGTGAAGGTTCAATTAGCAGGGTAAGAGCACAGTTCTGCTCCAAATATTACAATGCACACAACATTATGGGGGACATACCAGAGTTCAAAAGAGGACAAATTGTTGTTGCACGTCTTGCTGGAGCATCTGTGACCAAGACAGCAAGTCTTTGTGATGCATCAAGAGCCACGGTATCCAGGGTAATGTCAGCTCAGCATACTACCAAGAAGAACCAACCACATCCAACAGGATTAACTGTGGACGCTGTAAGAGGAAGCTGTCTGAAAGGGATGTTCGGGTGCTAACCCGGATTGTATCCAAAAAACATAAAACCACGGCTGATCAAATCACGCAGAATTCAATGTGCACCTCAACTCTCCTGTTTCCACCAGAACTGTCCGTCACCACAATCAATTACTGTGCTCTAAAACCAGGTGCTTCAGTTTCATTGTCCAACCCCTGTAGATAGACATGCATCCTATTGATGCTAAAGAACGCTGCACTGGCTTGTGGGACATGTGGGCGGGTTCTCCTGCAGTGAATGTGGATGTGGTTTCTTTGAGTGCATGTACGGACAGTTCTGGCCAGACGCCGCAGGTCACCATCATCACCCCCCACTGCACTGTCCACTGTGGGGGGTAATGCTGATACACACGTCACACTGTGGATGGATATGATGGAATCATAAATACCTGAAACACAACTTCAGAAATGGATCATCTCCTCTACACATCAAGATCTATTGACATACTGCTGTCCCGTGACTTTTGGCATGTCAGTGTATCTTCCTCTACACACTCGTTTTTATCTCTGACTGTGTCTCACTGTGACCTCCTGATAAATTCCTCTAAGAAGAAGCCGGGAACAATATACAGTATGTTTCACAATAATACACACACTACATGCTGAATGCACCACCTTTTAATCTCACACAACTTCTCTCTCTCTCCTTTTCTCTCTCTCTCTCCTTTTTTCTCTCTCTCTCTCTTTTGTAACTTTTATTATGTTTAAAATTTATTTCTAATTACCCAACAGGACAAATGCATCTCTTTTTTTATTTTATCTTCGACCAATCGATTCATCAACACAGAGCGCTCAGAGGAAAGCACTGTATCCCCAGCTCTTATACATCAGCTAACAGATGCCTGTGCTGACCAGCATCACACTGAGAGTGATGAGAGCAGGTGACCTGTGGTACTCTCTCTCTCTCTCTCGGACTCTGGCTGCTGATGGAGATCCAGGATTTAAACAAATGAACTTCCACCCAAAATGACAGCACCCTAGTTTTTTTTTTCCTCTGTCCCATAGTTTTTTTTTTAAATTTGTATTTGTTTTGTATGCGCTTTAATATTGTTGGTATTCGGGCTGTGCATCTTTGGGAATCCCACAATTGGATTCAGAATCGATTCTTTGGGTCACGATTATGTTTTTTTCAGATTCTTTTAAATCGGTTGGATTTTTTTTTCTTCATCCTGCCTACTTTAGCGGCACAACAACAAATACTGTAACACGACACCACACGCCTCTCTGTAGCCTATCAGGGAGAGGCAGTAAGAGCAGAAACTTTCCCTGTCCTGTTGCTCCTGTCTCGCGACACTTAGCTACTGTCCTGCCGAGCTCACCTGTCTTTTAGGTGTATTTTAACTGTCTCGCGGAGCTTTTTAACTGTACTGCGGAGCTTAGCAACTGTCTCGCGGAGCTTTTTAACTCTCTCGCAGAGTTCATCTACTGTCCTGTGGAGTCCTTTAAAAGTTAAAGAGTTCCGCAGGACAGTAGATGAGCGCAGCGAGACAGTTAAAATGCTCTGCGAGACAGTAGCTGAGATCCGCGGTACAGTTAAAAAGCTCCGTGGTACGGTTAAAAAGCAACACGGTACAGTTAAAAACCTCTGCGCGACAGTAGCTGAGCTGCGCAGTACAGTTAAAAACCTCTGCGCGACAGTAGATGAGCTCCGCGGTACAGTTTAAAAGCTTCGCGCGACAGTAACTGCACCCGCAAAAAAAAAAAAAAAAAAAAAAAATTTTAATGAGAATCAATTCTGAATTGTTCAATGTTAGAAACGTGGTTCGAGCTCAAATCGATTTTTTCCTGCACTCCTAGTTGGTAAAAGTAACCAAGACCAAGACAAACTTTCACTGCCCACATACTTCTATGTGTCCTTTATATTGGCAGGGATGTTGAGCAATACATCCACTTAAGAGGGCGGTTCAGAGTCCATTGTTTCTGACAGCAACAAATATGGCGTCTCTCTCTCTCTCTCTCTCTCTCTCTCTCTCTTTTTTTGAGCCGTTTTTTCCCCTGGGCTCCTCCTGACCCCTGCTTTTGTTCTGTCCGTGGGTTTTTGGAGAGATCTCTGCGGATGTTTTGTGAATATGAACGCATGCCAAATCACACCACGCGACCCTGCATCGCCAGTTTGTAAAATATCACGGTTCCTCCTTTTGGTATTTCTTACTGCAGAAGGTTTGTATATTACGCTATTTATAATATGAACACCTCTCGCCAAACTCTCTGGATGTTCGATATGCTTTACCGTGTTCTACGAATATTCCAACGATCTATTTTTCTAAGAGGTTCAGTAATATTTGCTATAGTTGTAAGAGCTTTTGTCTAAATCAGAGCCATTCTTAAAGAGGCGGCAGGACGATGAAATGAAGTAAAACCAGCTCGTTTAGCGGGAGGAGAAAGGTGAAGGTGTGGAGCGAGAGGTCAGAATAAAGAACAGCCTTTTTCAGATCGGTCGACGATTGACGACGCCATCGCGATCCTCATTAAAACGTACTGATCTGTAGCGATAACTGGATTTGCCTTCGCCACGAGTTTCTACCAGGTTTTGAGCAGAATAGCAAGTTACGAAACCCCAGAGAAAACAGGTTCTTTGGTGCGAGACGTTCCTGAATGACCTTTGATTTGTTTTGCAGCTCAGAAGCAATAATGTGAGAACTGATCTAATTTTAAAAAAAGAACACAGAGCATAAAGAAGAGTGATTTAAAGTATGATAGACGTATTGTTCTCTTTTCTATTTGCAGATGTGTCTCCCCGTATGATGTAAGAAGCTTATTGGACGTTTGTTTTTTAATCTTCACTTTTCCTTTTCTTAGCTGAAGGATGTATGTGCTGTAATGTAACTGATAAATAAAGGAATGATTATATGGAACACGGCGCTCATTCGTTTTCATTGTTTGGTTTAACGTATTAAAATTAGTGTTTAAAGGGTTCAGGAGGGTTCAGCAGGTTTGCACTTCTTATTATTCCACCTGTTGTTTGGTTAACTCGCGTCACAACTTCTTGGATAGCGACTATAATCCAAGTTTCTGCTCAGGGGCTGTTTGCCCGGCGTCGGCACTGTGGAACGAGCGAATATTTTAGTTTTTAGTGATAATCCTCACCGTTTGGCCACAGGCTGAGCTGCAGTTCTCTCTGTTACCACTAGATGGAGCTCACGCATTTTAAATCCTCCAATCAGAACTGAGGGAAACATCAGGAGCACAAGGGTCGAGTTTAAACAACTTTATATATGTTTTAAACAGTTTTCTTTGATGTTATTTTAAAAGACTAAATAACTCATTTTTGGAATGATGTTTTTCCAAAGTTTTAAAAATGATTTGAAATAATTTAAGTGTTCTGTCCACACTGTCATCTTGGGATAGGAGTTTAAGAACTTTAATTAAGTGACATCACAATCTTTACACTGTTTATATTTTCATTTTTTTATTTCACTTAATATTCCTCTTCTCCATCTCCATACTGAGCTTAAAGGGGTAAAGCTTAACCTTTAGTTCACCCTGCTACTTTAAAATATCGCAGTAAACAAACAAATTTTAGAAAATCTAAATGTATCTTTGTAACACAACAAGAAAACACTGACAATGAAGCTCTAGATCAACCTCATTTTTAATTTTTGAAACAGCGTGGACGCATTCATGACAGGTAATAAAAAAACGGATTCTCAAAAACAAGACGAATAGATGATTAATCAAATGAATTAAAAAAGTTCTGATACCTTAGCTCACAGACGCAGCCTTTTGCTGATCCACATCACCCTAGGAGTGATGAGGGGAAAGAGATCTACTGTACCCACCCAGAAAGAGCAAGAACAACTGTGCTCTCTTAGGGCTCCGGCAGCCGATGGCAAGCTGCATGACCGGGATTCAAACCAGGCAAAAAATATTTCTGTACGATAGCTTTATTCAAAGGCTGGGGATGTAAGGATACGAGCAGCGGATTTGGATTTAGAATGTCGAGCTTATTTTTTTAATTTCTAAACACTTCCAATGTCATGCTGTACAACCATCTCCTCTACAGAGTCTATTGAGAGTTCAGTAAAGAAAAAAACAGCACAGTGTTCTTGGCCTTCACAAGCTTGATAAAAACCTGCTATATATGTAAGAAGTAGATAGTTGTAATGTAGTGAATGTTTATGTGTGTGAATGTAATGATATACTGTATATACAGGGTTTGGAGAATGAAACTGAAACACCTGGTTTTAGAGCACAATGATTTATTGTGGTGACGGACAGTTCTGGTGGAAACGCACCCGAACTTCCCTTTCAGACAGCTTTCTCTTACAGCATCCACAGTTAATCCTGTTGGATGTGGTTGGTTATTTTATGCTCTCTTGTTGTAAAACCCAGTGTCTAATCAGGCCACAACTGTAACCATTTATATATCTACCTAAGACATAACTGACAAGGTTTAAAGCAATTTCATTCGTTTTTTGGTCAAAAAGTTTATATATTGACTTTGTAAGACGTAGATTTAACATCATGGCTGACTGATGTATATAATACAGTATGACACTAAGCTGTTGTACACTTATTATTCCAAATAAACCGCATTTCCTTTATAATAAAATTAAGTAGTTCAGGGTTATGAACCCACTTGGCATGGCTTCAGCTTGTCATAGCCAACAATCCCACCATCTCCTCACCCAGGCCGGCTGGATTTGATTGAATACGGCCCCTTGCTCCAATTTGTAGATGTCAGAGGTTTGAATCTGCTCACCTTTCAGCCTGAAAAACATCAGCGGTAATCTCTTCCCGATGCAGCAGTCTTAAAAAAATCTGCCTGACAGGAATATTACAGTATTCACAGGGGCATTCTCTCGCTCTCTCTCTCTCCCTCTCTCTTTTTCCTCTCCTCTGATCACACTTTCTCTCTGCCTGTTACAAGATCTGTGGTTTCAGTGCTCGTAAATTCAGCGTTTGATCCTGGCAGTCGTTTTTTTTTCCAGACGCTTCCTGCTTCTCTTTTTTCCTCTTCTGTCCTCAAAAGTTTTGAATGAACTGCAGAAGTTTCCTCAGAGCGGCGGCGGAGCGTACGCTGAATTTAATTTAGAGAACATCACGCTGTATGTTAATGCAGTGCTGTGTTGTTCAGTCACGAGGCTGAGTTATATATTTATATATATATTTATATATATATGATATGTGGTGAGGTGGAGGTGGAGGCTCTGCTGGTGGTTGGCTCGGAGCCACAGTCACATGCTGAGTTCAGTAGGACCACATGAGCGCTGTGTTTTAAGCGTTTTATGAGGGAATGTATCAGTTTTGACTTGAAATCGTATCTCCCACAGCCGCAGATACTCAGTCATAACAGCGTCCATCTGGATGGTCTGTGTTGGATTAGGTCACTGTGGACGTATATGTGACAGTTGTATATAATCTACACTGTAAAAACTGTATAAAAATCTAGTATTAAAATCCTAGTTCCAAAAAAAATTGGGACTCTGTATTAAGTGTAAATAAATGTATATACAAATATATATTTGTAAATCTCATAAAGATTTGTAGAGTTTCTTCTTTTCCTTCTTTTTCCTCTCTTGTGTTCTTGCTTGTCTTTCTTAGTCTTTTCTTAGTCCTTAGTCACATGTTTTGTTTCTCCCTTGTCTCCGCCCCTAGCCCCGCCCAGTCATTAGTGTTCCTACATGTGCCTTGTTTGTAAACCAGACCCCTCGTTATCTTCCCCAGGTGTTTCTTGTCTGTGTCTGTGTATACAGTATATAACTCTTGTTTTTCTTTGTTCTCTGCTGCGCTATTTGAGTCATGCTTTGTTTGCTCCTGTTGAGTTCCTGTTTTTTATGGTTTGTTATATTTATTTTTTATTTTTTGTTATCTTTTGCTTTTCTAGCTAGCTCTTTGTTCTTTGTTTTATTGTCTTAGTATTTGTCGCTTTGTATTTTTTCTTTGTATTTGTATTTTCTTCTTGTGCTTTGGTCCAGAGAGGATGGCATTTCCATGTTCCAAGTATTTTACACAATGTTCCAATTTTTTTTAAATTGGGGTTGTATTTTTATTTTACATAATTTCTCCCATATTTCACTAAGACAATTACTCCACTAAATGTAGAATTAGAATAGCTTTGCTGTGGTAAATTAAGAATTGGAATAGCACTGTTGAGGTAAATTTAGAATTAGAATAGCTCTGCTGTTGTAAATTTGGAATTAGAACAGTACTGCTGGTAAATTTTGAATTAGCACAGCACTACTGAGGTAAATTTAAAATTAGAATAGTACTGCCTAGTTAAATTTAGAGTTAGAATAGCACTGCTAAGGTACATTTAGAATTATAACACTACTACTGAGGTAAATAGAGTTAGAATAGCATTCAATGGTGTAAATTTTGAAATATAATTACACTGTGAAGGTAAACTTAGAATTGGAATAGCACTGGCGAGGTAAATTCAGAGTTAGAATAATACTGCAGATGTAAATTTAGAATTAGCACAGCGCTATTGAGGTAACTAAAGAGTTAGAACAGCTCTGGTGAGGTACATTTAGAATTATAATAGCACTCCTGAGATTAATTTAGAGTTAGAATAGCATGGCTGAGGAAATTTGGAATTAGAGTAGCACTGCACAGTTAAACTCAGAGTTAAAGTAGCACTGCTGAGGTAAATTTAGAATTAGAAGAGCACTTCTGATGTAAATGTAGAATTAGTACAGCACTGCTGATGTACATTTAGAATTAGAATACCACTGTTGAGGTAATTTTAGAGTTAAAATAGCACTAATGAGGTAAATGTAGAGTTAAAATAGCAAAACTGAGGTAACTTAAGTGTTAGACTAGCACTACTAAGGTAAATGAGTTTTAGTAGTTTAGTAGTTTTGTAATAACAGGTTCTTAAACATTAAAGAAACAACATTTGGACCATTTAATTCATCTAAAAAGGTGACGAAATGAACGCAAACATGAAAAAATGTGTTAGATTTTTGGCCTTCTGATAAAAGTCTTTGACAGATTATCATCATATTTTGTTGATTATTCTTGTGTAAATGATGTACATGTATTAATACAATGAAGTGATATTAATCACATGCTAACGCTATCTCAATGCTAACGCTGTCTCACTGCCTCTGTGTGTTTAATTTGATTTATTCAGGGAATTAAAGTGAATTAACGTTCGACTGTTTCTGAAAACAGGAAATGAAGCTCAGGCTGGGCTCCCGTGTCCCGTGCCATCTGGGTTTGGTGTAGGGTGGCACAGCGTGGCACAGGCATACGGGACGCGATGCCACATCAGACACAACATGAGTGTGAGGTCTGCTCCTCTGGTTCTAGCAGGAAAACTCTAGAAACAAAGTGCAGCAAGAAAGATTTAATCCCAATAAACACGTATGACAATTAGTAATAGTGAATATAGTGTATATAGAGTCTTTGGCGAAAGCCCCGTCGAAGCCCAGGTCCGCAGCGTCTGGAACCTCGCAGATCCTGCCGTACTTGTACGGCGGGGGCGGAGCCTATCCCCTGGGCAACCGGCGGGACCGAACTGGAGGCGGTGGGGAAGGAGGAGGGTGAAAACGTATGTCAGCGTCTGCAAGCAGGGGAGAACAGGTATGAGGGAGGTCTTTTAAGGACAGGTGGGAGTTGGTGATTGGCTGAGAAAAGTGCCGTGATTTCGAGTTTCCCGCTAGAACCTACGCAGAGCTTTCAGTTCTGCTCTGAAGCTGCTGATTATAGATTATAGATTATAGATTATAAACTGCATGCCTGAGCTCTTACAGTCTCACATAAACATAAAAAAAGAAGTCTGGATCTCTGTGGACACCAGGAGGGTGAAGACCAGCACACGCCTCCTCCGATACATGTGAAGTTAGACTCCGCCTCTTTTTGAACTGCTGCTGATGCAGCATTGTCGAGTAGCATCACAGCGCTAACGCTCGGAAAACGAGTGTTTCTCAATTGTTTCTGAATTTCTTTGGATGTCGGAATGATGTGGAGCTTTTAAGGATCTTTTGGTGGAGATCTTTCACTTTGTCAGACAGGTTCTATTTAAGTGATGTCTTGATTGAGAAAAGGTGAGGCAATAATCAGGCCTGGGTGTGGTTAGAGACAGTGTACTCAGGTGTCAGAAACCACAGTTAATAATAAACATCTTCGTTTAAAAACAGCATTTTGTGTTTACCTGTATTGTCTTTGACTAATATTTAAATTGGTTGGATGTTCCAACACATTTAAGTGTGACAAACATGCAAAAAAATCAGGAAATCACACCTGAGTTCAATTTCTCTAACCACACCCAGACCTGATTACAGCCACAACTTACTGTTACTGTTCTCAATCAAGAAATCACTTAAATATTACCTGCCTGACCAAAAAAAGAAACTTAAAAGACAGACATCATGCTGATTTAAAAAAAAAAATGGAAGGAACCCAAAGCATCCCAAGGTGGTACACGAGATGACCTCAGAAGAAACAAATTATATTATAATATGTAAAATAAAAGGGCTGAAGTCTTAAAGTTTCCATCTGTAATTTTCATACAATTGTATTAGTTTTTACCCATTAGAAACTGTATGTAAGCTACACTTCAGTCCTTCACTCTCAGAACTACAGTTTGATAATTATTAACATCAGTTCTGTAACATCAGCTGTGTAACCCCACCCATCCCCATAGGTTTCAATGGCAAAACAGAACAACTTTCAATCACGTTTTTTTCCCAATATACTGTAATTCTACCTCCATTATTTAAATGCAGCAGCTAGTGTAACCTCTGCTTATATTGTTAAGTTTTTATATCCCCACAGAATTCGTTTTTAAAAACGTTATTCAGCTCTATTCAAAAAAGGCGTGGTTATAGTAAAAGGGCTGGGCTGCATGCCGCATTAACGTAACATCCGTGACTGGATTTACAAACAAGCCCAATTTGGCGGGAAAACCACAAACCTGGCAACTCTGGAGACAGTTGAGCCCAGGCATTATTCTTTCACTATTTCATTATTCTGCAGAAACTGAGTTAACGGGATACAGCTCTTATGAGCCCCTCGGGATTATGTCAGCACCCCCTTGGGGGTCGTGAGCCCAGGTTAAGAACCCTTGATTTATAGTATTATATATATATATATAGTGTGTTTATATAGTTTAGAGTGCGTAGTCGACAATTGGGAAGAGCTTGTGGAAAATTTGATGGGCTCTCTTCTGATTGGCTGGTATCTGGAACTGCAACGGCAACCATTGGTCTCCATTGCTGTCTTTGAATAGACATTTAGCCATGTTGCCTATGGCAACCCCCTGGGATACCAGATCAACGGTAGCAATGACCTAGCAACCTAGCAA
Organism: Astyanax mexicanus; assembly: GCF_023375975.1. Lineage (NCBI taxonomy): Eukaryota > Metazoa > Chordata > Actinopteri > Characiformes > Acestrorhamphidae > Astyanax > Astyanax mexicanus. The sequence goes on from NC_064411.1 coordinate 947,024, forward strand.
GGGCATAATAGCGGGTTTGACATTTGCTAAAATGAATTAAAGCCCACCCTACAGGGACTTAGAACAACATTTGTGGAGTTACTTTTAATCACAAAAAAATCTAAATAATTTTTTTTTCTGTATTTTCTGTTAAATTTACTGTTATTAGAAAAAACAATGTGTCGCAATTATATACATATGTGACAAAAAAGCCAGGAAAAGCACCCCCTCTTGAGAGTGCGCACCCACACGTCATCCTGGTTTTAACTTTACTTAGAAAATGGAAATACCCAAGGAAGAAAATGGAAAAGAAACGTCAAATTTAGCCTCTTCTGAGAGGGGGTGCTTTTACTGGTGGGGCTGCTGAATTCGGCACCATAGTAGTGTCTAAATCTGCACCCCCGCTATGAAAAGCACCCCCTCTTGGCAGTACAGTAAAACTGCACATCAGAGCAAATCTGCTAACAGTGCTAATAAAGATCATGTAACCTTCAGCCAGTGATGTCACTTCCTCTGGTGAGAAATAAGTGAAAGGCAGTGAGATACTTAGAATCATTTTATATTGTTATATAAATATAAAGCACAAATCAACAGTGATTATTAACCAGATCTGTTATTGTGACATAAAGTGAATCTCCGTTTAGAGACAGACTTTACCTCAAAAGGGCGTAAAACTGTTCTCTCACTGCCCTTTAAAAAGACTCCCAAAATCTAGTTTGGGTAGTGCACCTCCTTGTGAGAGATGATTCAAATTGTCCTCACACTATTGCTGCGCTAAAATCATGTCCTGCCATGGAAAACTAATGATCGTCTGTGGCTTTCCAGTGAGAACGCAGGGTTAGGCGCTCGTACTGTCTGTCTCTCTCTCTGTCCCTCCCTCTCTCTTTCTGTCTCTGTCTGAGATATTATAATACAGTAAAAATAATCCAGTCTGCCAGGTCTAAACCACAATACACTGTTAATACTGCCCCCTCACAATAATACCAGAAAATTACAGCAATAAAAAAAAATTAATGAGGATTTTAATTCATTTTAAGTGATTGACACCACTCAAATAATTGAATATGCTGAGTAAAAGAATATGTGTAGTTTCAACAGTTAAACTAATGCGATTTAGTTTTTATTTTTAATAAAGCTTCACAATCAGGCTTATTGTTTGTTTGTTCCAACAAAATCTAAAAGATGGAGGCTCTCATGATGACAGTAGGAGAGAAACCTGCTTTCATGCTTTTATTAAAAGAGCTCGACCCCCTTACAGCATTCCATCATAAAAATGAAACATTATTATAATGAAATAAATCGAAAACCTATACCCAACCGGGGTTTATACCGAGGCACTTTATAAACCGAAGCACTTTAATCCTGCCTTGCTTCAGCTTCAGCCTACGAGTGTAGAGCTACAGGATCTACAGGCCCAGCTGTAGCAACATCTCTTTGTTAATATGCTGCAATCTGCTGTTCGATTTAAAAATTAGCTATCTTTCTTTGTATCTACACAAAGACAAAGGTTTTGAGACATCTGCTCCTTCACTGTGTCTTCTTAAATTAATGGTATTTAAAAAGAGTTTATGCTGCTTTTGATGTTTTTGAGTAACTGTCTCTAATCTCAAGAGAAGACTTTATATTAGATTTTGGAATTTTGGTGCAGAATTTCTGTGAGGGTTTTTTATTGCTTTAAGCAAAACTGGCAACTGGCAAGATGCCAGCACAGCAGGTTTATAGAGTCCTATTGTTTTGGCAGTATTTCTGTTCTACATGGACTAGACGAGCTCGCGCTCTCTCTTTCTCTCTCTCTCTTTCTCTCTCTCTCTCTCTCTCTCTCTCTCTCTCTCTCTCTCATACACACACACACCAGAACGGCAGATCCGCTCATGTGGCGGAGGAGACCAGACCGAGCTCGCGCTGCTTCGCCACACACACACACACACATATACACAGGCGCGCACACACACACACACACACAAAGACACACACACACGCGCGCCTTTCTGCAGGAGCGTCAGTCCGTTCTGTGTTTGGATCCGCACCGTTACGCAGCCACACCTACCACACACACACACACACACACGCACGCATACACACGCGTACGCGCGCGCGCTCTCTCGCGCAGGGTGTGTGTGTGGTGTGTGTGTAAGGGGCTGTTAGAGCCGCAGTGCTCCAGTGCAGGAGTGAGGATGCCGGACCGGCGGAACCATTGACCGAACCGAGCCGAGCCGAGCGCGCGCTGACCGACCACCCACCCCCTCCCGCTTCCACCGGAGCCCACCGACAGGTGAGTGGCGCGGGGTCTTATCTTGGCGCGGCGCCAGGCACCGGAGGACGTGCGTCTGGCCCTCCGGGTCTGTCCGTTGGTTTGTTCGGGCTTTGCGGTTTTCCGGGTCTGGTACCGGTACCGTCCTGCAGCGGGACGGACGGACAGCTGCAGTGTGGACCGCGCGCGCTATTGTGCTGCTTTCTTCTGTGACGGACGTGATATAGCCAAGACACCCCCCCCCCCACCCCACCATCCATACACACACACACACACATACATACATAGAGCCCAGCTCAATCCCCAGTATCATCACAGGACGATCTGCCGCACGAGCCTGGGGTACCCTTCATTTATCCGCCGCAGCACCGGAGACAGGGGGCACGTGAAGGTAGGAGCAGCGCTCGTGCTCAGACTGATGTAACATTAAATGTAAAGATGCTGCATATGGATGTCCATTTGTCCCCAACGTTCATTCCCTTCTTTTGCTGCGTTTTCTGTGTTTTCTATGGTGCTGCTGCCGTCCTCGCGCCAGTCTTATCACCATGCAGCTCTGATAGGTGGCTAAAGCCTAGTGGTTCAGGCTGCACGAGACAAAGACTCGCTTTCAGACTGATGGAAATACAGCTTTCTTCCCCGGCTGTGTTCAGGGGTACCATTCTGAGTCAATAGATAGTGTAGGAGCGTCAATGCAACATGGATTTTAACCTGCAGCAGCCCATTCAGCCCTTGATGAGAACGACATGCATGCCAATGTGATGGCTTAAGCCACTGACTAAAGGTTACTTTAGGATTCAACTACCATTTAGACCCTTCATTGTTTTTAGGGGGGACCATTTTAAGTCATTGGTTGTTGTAAGAATGAAATTAAAGGCTAATAAAGGCCTAGAGGTATACAGCATCTCTGAAAGTCTAAGCTGTAGTCAGAGGTTTGCATCAGCTGTAAATGTCCTTTACATCCAGGACTGTATTCAGGGGTACCATTCCAAGCCAATAGCGAGTGTTAAAGTGTCAATGCAACATAGATTTTAAACTGTATTTGCCCATTCAGCCCTTGATGAGAATGACATGCATGCCAATGTGATGGGTTAAGCCACTGACTAAAGGTTACTTTAGGATTCAACTACCATTTATATCCTTCGTTGCTTTTAGGGGTACCATTTTGAGTCATTGGTTGGTTCAAGAAGCTTGTATATGTTGTATCTGTATTTTGATCATACTAAATAATACAGGCCTGTAGGTATGCAGGATTTATGAAAGTCTTAGTTATAGTCAAGGGTTTGCATCAGCTGTAAATGTCCTTTAAAACCAGGACTGTTTTTAGGGGTACCATTTTGAGTCATTGGTTGTTGCAAGAAGCTTGTGCATGTTGATTTTTTTTTTATCATACTGGCTAATATAGGCATACAGGTATACAGCATCTGTGAAAGTCTAAGCTATAGACATCAGACTCCATTAGCTGTAAATGTCATTTACAACCATTACTGTTTTTAGCGATACCATTCCGAGTTAATAGCTAGTATTAAAGTGTCAGTGCAACATAGAATTTAACCTGCAGCAGCCCATTCAGTCCTTGACTTGAATGACATGCATGCCAATGTGATGATCTAACTCACTGACAAAAGGGTTACTTTAGGATTCAACTACCATTTAGGTCCTTGACTCTTTTAAGGGGTACCATTTCGAGTCATTGGTTGGTTGTTTTAAGGTCTACAGTTATACAGCATTTCTGAAAGTACCATTTACAACCAGGACCAGTTTTATAGGCGTGTTTGTTTGTTGAATGGGACCATGTACTTGATTCAGCCTTTGACCAGAGGCAGTAGACAGATGGTAATGACATGCAGTGCCACATGATGATGGTCCAAGCTGAAGTCAATGGTTAGCATCTACATTCATGACCGCTTTAGTCAGTGGTTATTGTAAGAGGGCTGTTTTTATTGATTTTAATCTGCAGTACTAAATTCATTATGTGGCCTTATTTAAAGGTATGTAATCGACCAACTTTGCCATGAGCAAAGGTTTTCAACTGTAAACCGTTTTAGCGATACCATTGAGTCATTGGTTGCTGTAAGAGACTTGCTTGTATTGATTTTAATACACAGTAATGGATTCATCATGCAGACCGACCCATTGGTATACAGCATAATGCATGTGACCAAGCCATGAGCAAAGGTTTTCAAGGCTTTTATAACTGATTAGAAGTACCATTGGGTCATTATTTATTGTAAGGGGATTGTTTGATAGATTGATTGATTTGATTGATTTTAATCTACAGTAATACAGTCACTATATACAGGTATAGAGCTCATGTTACAGTCCAGGCTATTGTCACAGGGTTTACTCTTGTGTAATGGTGTAAATGCCATTTATAATCAGGACCGTTTTAGAGTTACCATTTTGATTCAATGGTTAGTGTAAGAATTCCAATTCTCTGTGGATTTTAATCTGGATTAACTCACAAATGACCTGCAGTTAAAGGTTAAAGCTTGTATCATGGTGTTTGCCCTTTTTGGCAGGTACCATTTTGAGTCATTGGTTAATGTAGGAGAAGTCTTCATATAAATTTTAACCTACAATAGTGAATGTCAGTGTCAGAGTCTTGCTTACAGCTGGAATTACCATTTACAATCAGGATTTTTCTTTCTATTTTATGGTTACCATTTTTATTCAATGGTTAGTGTAAAAATTCCAATTCCCTGTGGATTTTAACCTGGATTAACCCGTGAATGGCCTTCAGCTGAAGGTTGAATGTTGATTATTATTTATTTTTTTTCAGATGAATGTTTCGATCTTTGGGGGTGGGGTACTATTTGAGTCAAGAGTAATTGTAAAGGTGTCCTTTTGCTGAAAACCACTTTTTCTTGTTGCTCTTTGTAAAAGGGCAGCGGCGTTGTCTCGTTATATAAGAGCTAACTGCGCTAGGAACAGCATGCAGTTCATTCCTGTGTTATTTGTGCGAATGTCACATCAGTGTTGCATGCTTTACCCAGTAGTTTCTGGACCTGGACTACCCACCTCTGTGTGTAAGTAACTATAGGTTTAAATAGGATCTCCGGTGGATTTGGCGTGGATTTTACTGAGACTCTTTTTACAAGACTAGGCCAGTGGCTGAACTTTACTTTAACCTTACGCAGGTTCAGCATTATTACACATGTTATAAAATAACATATGACATTGCAAATTGCGGACTGTTGTCCGTCCATCCGCCTCCTGGTGTCTCAGTGCTGTTATGTTTGCATGTATGAATATTCATGAGCAAGAGCATATATATATATATATATATATATATATATATATATATATATATATATATTTATCTATATAATGACACATGATGCTCAAAGGTTCTAGTCGAAGGTTTGCTGCAGTACCATTTGAGTCACTGGTGATTGTAAGAGGCTTGATTGATTTTTATTGATTTTAATCAACGATTAAAATAAAATACAGCACAAAGTATGTAATGCATGAAATCCAGGTGACAATAGAGGTCTATGTGATGGTTTAACCATTGCACACTGTTTTTTTTTTTATGTGTTTTTTATATGTAGCTGCCGTTTACGTGAACACGAGTGATCTTTCGCTGCTACTTATACCTTTTGATGTAATTAGTTTAAGAGGTTTGTTCGCATTGATTTGAAACTGCAGTAATTGATTGGGCCGTTGCCCAGGAATGTGAGGCATGTAAAGATGGGGTTTATATGATGGTTCAGGCATCAGATGCTGGATTGTTTTCATGTGTTAAAGCTACACTCGCTGACTCGCTGATTTCTAGACATGAAGCAGGATGATTAGAAGGTTCTGGACGATGGTTTCCCACTGTCTTGGTCGTCTCTTGTCCTCTTTAGGACGACCTGGAAAAAACAAACCAGACCGAAAACCAAACTACACCAACACAGAGCAGACCTAGCACTGGGTGATCCACAAGCTAACACACTCGAGTAATGTTAGGTAAGGCCATCCAGCCTGGAGAGAAATGAGAACAGCACTTTATCTGAGGAGCTCCTGCTGCTGTTCCTCGCAACATGAGGGTTTTTATCCCAGCAAAATAGAAAAACAACAGCAAACAGCAATTATCGGTATTAGAGGGAATTAGAGGGAAATGACATTAGACAATCAATCTTTTTTACGGCTTGAAGGATAATATTAATGCACTTGTGTCTTTCTTGTGCAACAGAACATTTTAGAAATATCTCTTTTGAATACTGAAATCCCAAACATAACAGATTACATATTTACTCACTAAATAATCAGTACATTTCATGTTTAAACAACATCTAGACATTTAAATGTCTTTTAATTCTTATTTTAAATCTGTTTCTATCCTTTTTTAGAGATGGGGGACATGGTGGCAGAAATTATCACTGACTAAGTGGAGTTAATAGGAATATACAAAACTATGTTTTGGGAGATTGATCCACATCCTCACTCCTCCTACTCTCCTCCCTATATAAACGCTTCACTTCCTTTCTACCTGCGTGTTTCCTTCACTCTTCTCTCATCCTGTATCTCTTTTTGTGGGAGGGGCTTCAGCTTAATGCTTTTCCAGTGAAGCTGTTCGCACTCCTGTCCAATTGCTTGCTTGCTTAGTTTTCTTTTCATTCCAGTCCAAGGGCGTGGGAATTACTAGCAAATTGACTAATCGACTAATAGAAAAAAAGAATCAGCCGATTAGTCCACTATCAAAATAGTCATTAGTTGCAGCCCTAGCTATCAGCAGCCAGAGTCCGAGAGAGCGTAATCGGCACTACTGGCTGATGTGTTTTGTGTGGTTTGGTTTTAGTTTGGTTTGGTTTTAGTTTGGTTTGGTTTGGTTTTGTGAGCTTTGTTCGGTTTGGGTTTAGTTTGGTATGGTTTGGATTGATTTGGTTTTGGTTTGGTTTTAGTTTGGTTTGGATTGGTTTTGTGTGGTTTAGTTTTGTGTGGTTTGGTTTGGGTTTGGTTTGGTTTGATTTGGTTTTGGTTTGATTTGGTTTGGTTTTGTGTGGTTTGGTTTGGCTTTGTTCGGTTGTGGTTTAGTTTTGTGTGGTTTGGTTTGGCTTTGTTCGGTTGTGGTTTAGTTTTGTGGATTGGTTTTGTGTGGTTTGGTTTTGTGTGGTTTGGATTGATTTGGTTTTGTGTGGTTTGGTTTTGTGTCGTTTGGTTTTGTGTGGTTTGATTTGGTTTGGTTTTGTGTGGTTTGTTTTGGGTTTGGTTTGATTTGGTTTGGTTTGGTTTGATTTGGTTTTGTGTGGTTTGGTTTGGTTTTTGTGTGGTTTTTGGTCATGGTTCTGAGGCTAATTACCGTGAGGCTGGTTGGTACTGATGAACCCTGCAGTTTGGGCTCCAGCGCCGGGAATCTGCTTTTTTTTTCTGCGTAGGGAAAAAGCCGAGGCTAAGCAGAGCACACAGATCGGTGTGTGGTAGTTAAACGCCGTGGGTTTGCCGGCTGCTCTGCGGCAGCTTGTTCTCTCCGTTTGTCTAAACGTACCTCAGCTGTCTCAGCCTTACCGAAGGAGTCGCGTCAGCTCCAGCAATCCTACAGCGGCACGTTTCAGCCTGACGCCTTTTATTCACCAGCCCTGCCTCCCTTTGTTCTCCCTCTCTCTCTCTTTCTCTTTTACTCTCTCTCTTACTCTCTCTCTCTTTTACTCTCTCTCTTTTTCTGGCCCCTCAGATTGGTGGCTGGGAAGCTGCAGGTCAGTGGGGTTCAGGAGGGCGTAAGTGTTTCAGTACAGAGCAGAGGAAAGAGAGAAAGAGACTGAAAGGGTTTAAAATGAGAGGAAAGAAAAACAGGAGAGATGTGTAGAAACTGTGGAGGGAAGGATGAGGCAGCGGATAAAGCAGGGAAGGTTTGGTTTTGTGTGGTTTGATTTGGTTTGGTTTAGTTTTGTGTGGTTTAATTTGGTTTGGTGTGGTTTGGTTTTGTATGGTTTAATTTGGTTTGGTGTGGTTTAGTTTTGTGTGGTTTAATTTGGTTTTGTGTGGTTTGGTTTAGTTTGGTTTAATTTGGTTTGGTTTTGTATGGTTTGGTTTGGTTTAATTTGGTTTGGTTTTGTGTGGTTTGGTTTAGTTTGGTTTGGTTTAATTTGGTTTGGTGTGGTTTGGTTTTGTGTGGTTTGGTGTGGTTTGGTTTGGTTTAGTTTTGTGTGGTTTGGTTTGGTTTAGTTTGGTTTGGTTTTGTGTGGTCTGATTTGGTGTGGTGTGGTTTTGTTTGGTTTTGTTTGGTTTTGTTTGGTGTGGTTTAGTTTAGTTTGGTTTGGTGTGATTGGGTTTAGTTTGGTTTGATCTGGTTTTGTGTGTTTTTGTTTGGTTTGTTTTTTTGTGATTTGGTTTGGTGTGGTTTGGTTTTGTGTGGTTTGTTTTTGTTTGATTTGGTTTGGTTTTGTGTGATTTGGTTTGTTTTTTGTGGTTTGGTTTGGTTTGGTTTTATTTGAATTGGTTTGGTTTGGTTTGGTTTTGTGTGGTTTGGTTTGGTTTTATTTGGATTGGTTTGGTTTTGTTTGATTTGGTTTGGTTTGGTTTGGTTTTATTTGGTTGGTTTGGTTTGATTTTGTTTTGAACTAAGCCATTCCTATCTACACTGGCTGAGCTGTTTAATAAATAGTTTTTTTTTAATTCTGAATATGACGGTTAAGTGGAGAAATCTTCTCTACTGTTGGCTTTTTATGATATTTTCTTAAATTGAGATGAAAGGCTAAATTCGGATATGCTGACGAGGCTTTAAGGATTCCACCGCTGTCAGTTCGTCTGGGTTTATTAATGAATCAGAGAGAATTGTAAACTTCAGCTAGCTCTTAAATCTGATTCATTAATCTGCAGACATCTCTACTGATTTCATCACCAGCAGAAGCTTTAATTATTGGAATGAAGTAAAACACTGGATACAGTGAATCATGTGGAATATGGGTTATTTATTATGAACACACACTAACACCTCATACGCCACCACCATGCTAATCACTGCTAATCACTGCTGTATCTGATTCACTCACTGTACCACCAGCTCAACACTCACTAACACCTCATATGCCACCACCATGCTAATCACTGCAGTGCTGAGAATAATCACCCGCCACCCAAATAATAATAATAATAATTATATCTGATAACAATAAAGTAATAAAGTAAATATGTGTAGAAACAATGAGGTGGTCATAATGTTTTGCTTGTTCAGTGTAAATATATACAGTATTTAAAGTGTGTGTTGCTCTGTGATGGATTGATTGGTGGTCTGTCCGGGGTGTATTCTGCCTTCAGCCTGACAGCTGCGGGGATTGGCTCCAGCTCTATATATTGTGCGTGTGAGTGTGTGTGTGTGTGTGTGTAAGTGTGTGTGTGTTATAGTGAAGCAGTGGACACAGTTTAATTATAAGATGTGCTCCAGTTTTTCTTTAAAATTCAAGACCAGTGAGTCAGCTGCCTCACAGCTGTGTGTGTGTGTGTGTGTGTATAAAAAAGTGTTGTACCTGTGTGACATTGAGAGGAGGTGTGTTTTGTGTGTTTATGTGTGCGTGTGTGTGTTTGTGTGTGTGTGTATTAGTTCACAAGTCATGTGTGTTTGTGTAAAGGGAAGGGAGAGAGAGAGAGAGAGAGAGAGAGAGAGAGAGAGAGAGAGAGGAGCAATAGTGAATAAAGTGAAAAACAGACAGAGATGGACAAAAAGAGAGAGAGAGTTAAGAGAGAAAGTATAGAGGGAGAGAGAGAGAGAATGTGGAGAGAGAGATGGGTAAAGAAGGAGAGAGGTGAGTAAAGAGAAATGGGTAAAGACAGAGACAGAGAGGGAAGGAGAGAGAGAGAGAGAGATAGGAGAAATAGTGTATAAAGAGAGAGAGAGAGACAGATAGAGATTGGCAAAGAGAGAGAAAGTATAGAGGGAGAGAGAGAAATAGGAGAGTAGAGAGAGCATGTGGAGAGAGAGAGATCGGCAATAGAAGAGAGGAGGGTAAAGAGAGAAGTTGGTAAAGACAGAGACAAAGAGAGAGAGAGAGGGAGAGAGACAGAAAAATAAGAGCAAGAAGGAGAGAGTAGAGAGAGAATGTAGAGAAGGATAGAAAGCGTGACAGATAGAGAGAAAGAGAGAGAGATAAGAGAAATAGTGAATAAAGAGAGAGACAGGCAGATGGGTAAAGAAAGAGAGAGAGAGGTGAGTAAAGAGGGAAGTTGGTAAAGACAGAGAAACAGAGAGAGAACGAGAGAGACAGAGAGAGAGAATGTGGAGAGAGAGAATGTGGAGAGAGAGATGGGTAAAAAAAGAGAGGTAAGTAAAGAGAAATGGGTAAAAACAGTGACAGAAAGAGAAGGAGAGAGAGAGATGGGTAAAGAGAGAGAGAGAGGTGAGTAAAGAGAAAAGTTGTTAAAGTCAGAAAGACAGAGAGAGAGGGAGAGAGAGAGAGACAATGTGGAGAGAGAGAGATGGGTAAAGAGAGAGAGGTAAGTAAAGAGAGAAGTTGGTAAAGACAAAGAGAGAGAGAGACAGAGAGAGAGAGAGAAAGAGAGAGAGATAGGAGATCAGCAAAGAGAGAGAGTAAAGAGAGAAAGTATAGAGGGAGAGAGAGAAATAAGAGAGTAGAGAGAGAATGTGGAGAAGAGAGAGATGGGTAAAGAAAGAGAGAGGTGAGTAAAGAGAGAAGTTGGTAAAGACAGAGAGAGAGAAAGAGAGGTGAGAGAGTGAGACAGAGGGAGAAAAGAGAGAGACAGAGAGAGAGAGAGAGAGAGAGAGAGTGGGTGGTGGAGGAGAGAGAGATGCTGGGCGGCTCGGTTGGTGAATGGTCTCCCTGTTATCGGCTTGGTGCACGCGGGCAGCAGCACAACAGGCCGCTCGCGCAGGTGCTGCCTCCACTGCACAGAAATAGCAGGTGTCCTGCTGGGATAATACACACACTCCTCCTCCACCCGCCCCCCCTGGACCCCCCCACGGCCCCCCCAGAACAGCCCCGCCCACTCCCCGGGCACCGGTGACCATGTGTGACGTCTGCACTGTTGTCTGGCACTCGGCTCGTGCCTTGGCGCATCTTGTCATTTTCACGGTCCGCCAACCACAGCGCGAGGGTTTAGCGCCCAGCCGTATGGAGAGAGTGTGTGTGTGTGTGTGTGTGTGTGTGTGTGTGTGTGTGTGTGTGTGTGAGCCAGAGTGTGTGTGTGTGTATATGAATCTGTGTGTGTGTGTGTGTTGTGTGTTTTTTATTCAGTCTGGGTTAGAAGTGTGTGCTTGGGCTCTGAGTGGCTCAGGGGACTAAGAGGCACTGACACTGTGGTCTGAGGATCAGGAACTCAGCAGCCAGAGTCCGAGAGAGAAGAGAGAAAGAGAAGAGAGAGAGAGAAAGTACAGCAGGTATAGCATGCTGTTTCTCTCTGTGTTAATACAGTAGGTGGCGCTCTCTCTCCTCCTCATTACTCTCAGTTTAATGCCGTTCAGCACAGGCATCTGTTAGCTGATGTATCAGAGCTGGGGATCCTGCACTATCCTCCAAATGTAGCTGGAAAAGGGGGCGGAGTCTGATCTCTCACCAATAGATTCAAACTGATTTAATACAGGAAGTCCTATTTTATTGTGCACTTGCACATCTGTGTCAGCAATTAGTGCAACTTAAATAGCTGAATGATGCATTGATTGTTATGCATGAAGGTGTTGCTGGTTGCTATTGTTCTAGGGCCCCCTAGTGGCTTGGAGACCATATTAATGTGAATTAATATGGACCTGTTACTGGTTATTATTTTGTTTGCATTCTTCTTCATAATCTTATTACTGCAGTTATCTGTTTATTCATGTTATTGTGAACTAAGAGTGGACGATATGACTCTAAAATCATATCACAATATTTCATGGTAATTTCACGATACTGATATTTTTGGCGATATAAAAAAACACTGATTATGATATGAATTATTTCATATCCTATTTAATACTAGTCATGATACTAATAATATTAATTATGCACTCCAAATATCTCCATATATCCAGGATTAAAGTCAAATAAATGATACTGGACAGATATAATCTATATTATAATCTATATTATAACGTATATAATGGGAAATGAGAATGGTGTGAATTTTTTTTTTGTTGCTCTATTCAGAAATGTTGGCGATATTATCTGATTAAGAGCTGTATTTATCAGATTTTTCAGTGCATGTAAAATGCATAACCAGAGTATTATGGGATGTCTCAGTCGTGAATGAAAACAACACAGTCATATGGCGTCCATATGGGATCAAATATTTTCTATTTTATCTTTTATAAAAATCTGATTCATCTGATTTATGGTTGAGTCATTGGTGGTTATGTTGCTGTTTACGATGCTGTTTTTGGCTGTTTTGTTTATAACTGGTTATGTCACTGTTTGGGCTTGTGTTCGTCATTGGTTACATCACCACTATTGGGTTCTAGTGTTTAAAACTATTATTACTATATGGTTATATCACATTTACAAAATCCCAAAGCCTTCATCCTGCGCAAACCCCTCAAACCCCGCAATAAATAGACCATGGGTGGGTTGAATGATGGTTATCGACCCCAACAGAATATAGAATATAGTTTTTTTTTAGGCTTTTATTGAAGTTTTTCTCCTACAACCCTCAAATTCTCCCTCGCTGCATGGAGTTCTGCATCAGTATTAGTGAGTCTTTGTGCACTGCTCTCCAGTTTTTTACGCACTTTTATTAAACCTCTTAAACCTCTCGACACGTCAGTGTTTTTCGATTGGGCCGCCGCCCCAGTCCAAGGCTACAGAAGGCTGGAAGTATGGATTAGACCGATGAAAGCCTCACAAGGTCCTGTTTTTTTTTAGATTGGTGTTTTTTGACTCGGCAGAGCTCTCAAACGAGCTCCTCTGGGCTGGGCTGCATCTCTTTCAGCTCTTCAATTCAGCCTTTTTGTTTATGCTAGGAGGAGAAATGCTAAAATTCAGAGCTTTACTCAACCCTGAACTCCACCCTGAAATACAGAAATATATCTACAGTACCTTACTCTCCACACACTCAGATCAGTTAAGCTTTAAGGTAAGAGCAGGTATGTACACCTTTACAAGTATTCCTTTAATTTTTATTTTATAATTAAGGATTAATCTACAGTTACAGTAGATATAAGTAACTATAGACCTGTTAGCATTCTGCCTGTTGTTATTTGAATACTAGTCCTTTTAGCTAGCACAATCATTCCACAGAAACTTCTACCTGCTTCTTTCTGGAAAAGATTAATTAAATTAATGATGGATAATGGTGGGACAGTCGGTGCTGTTTTTTTTTTCTTGACCTTAGAAAGGCATTTGATACAGTAAATCATAGAATCATACTTAAAAGGTAGAACACAGCATGCAAAGATCTATAATTATCAGGCAACTTCTCTCAAAACCCCTACAGGCGTTCCCCAAGGATCCATACTTGAACCACTTTTATTTAGTCTTTATATTGATAATGATCTGCCTTCTATCTGTCCAGAGGTAGAAATTCGATTATATGCTGGTGATTCAGTCATTTATATATTTACATGGTGGCACAAAAATCAATCAATGTCTGAAGTTAAATGTAACAAAAACTGTTGGTTTATTTTTCTCTAAACGATCATAAAAATAAATACAGAATCACCAGCAGCATAATCAGATTTCGGTGCAACACAGCTTTCTTTTTCTTCTTCTATTGTTTATTACGCGACAAAAGCCTTAATTAACTTCCTGTAATTAGTCTGAAAGTCCAAACTCCTCAAACAGTGCAGTTTTTAAAAGCTGGATTTGCGCTCTACAGCACTCCTGCATGGCTAGTAAGATAGTATTGACTGTTGTCCTGGTTTTAATAAGTCAGTAGCGCACCTGTATTTTCCACTGATTGGATTTGGTTGGTCTTTATTGATAGCAAATATAGCTCTTTTTGGACAGAACTGCTCCTTTAAGCTCTGCAGAAGGAGAAAAGAGGAGATTGGAGAGGAGGGTTCGTTATTTCTCGGAGTGAAGCGGGAAACAAATCAGCGTGACGAGGCCGGATTTACAGCCGAGCCGTTTTCCCGTGGTCATGGTGAACGCCACCAATCCAATTCCCTCCACTCAGCTCCACGCCGGCGTTTCACCACATCAGAACGTCCTTGTGAAACAGGTGGCTTTCAGAGCTCTTAAGGCAAACGCCGGCCTAGAAATGAACTTTCAGCAGATTGTCTCCACTTGACTGCATCTTAATATAGGCCTGGGTCTGAAAATCAATGCTGCTGGCCTTGTTATTCTGCAGATATTCAGAAATGTTACGGATACGGTATGCAGGAGCAGCTTAGCAAAAGGTAATACGCAAAGGACATAAATAATGCAAACTGCGAACCCTGTGGTGAAATTGAAGGTGAGGCAGATGCATTGCCTCAGTGTTATTTTACTGGAATTTTATTTTTATTTTGAAGTAAAAATAATAATAATAATAATAATACTTTATTTTTATATAGCGCTTTTCTAAAACCCAAAGACGCTTACAGTCATCATTTGTGAAAACAAATAGAAACATTACACAACAAGTGGTGACAGACAATCAACATAGTACGAGAACAGACAGCAGGGATAAGTGGTATAGTACATTAAACAGAGGGAAGGCCGTAGGCAAGAGAAAAGAGGTGAGTCTTGAGTGTAGATTTGAACAAGGAAAGAGAGGAGGATTGTTTGACCACAGATGGGAGAGAATTCCATAGTTGAGGAGCAAGTCTGGAAAAAGCCCGATCACCAAAGCCACGGAGTTTAGAGGCTGGGACTTTAAGAAGTCCAGCAGTAGCAGACCTAAGGGATCGAGATGGTCTGTAAGGAAGAAGGAGGTTTGACAGATAAGGAGGTGCAAGATTATTTAATGCCTTATAGGTAAGTAAGAGAATCTTGAATTGAATCCTGTATTTAACAGGGAGCCAGTGAAGATTTTGGAGAACAGGTGTAATGTGTTCATGGGTGCGAGTGTGAGTGAGTAAACGGGCAGCTGCGTTTTGTACCATCTGAAGTTTATGGATAGAGGAAGAACTAATGCCAGCAAGCAAGGAGTTACAGTAATCTAGTCTGCTGGAAATAAAAGCATGAAGGAGGATTTCAGCAGTGGACTGAGTAAGGGATCGTCGAATTTTAGCTATTCTGCGCAGATGAAAGAATGCAGTTTTCACCACAGAGTTGATGTGAGCTGTAAAAGAGAGAGTGGAATCTAGAAGAACGCCCAAATTTCGGACTTGGGTAGAGGGAGAGATTACTGTACCGCCAAAGTTGAGAGAGAGAGTAGGAGTTTGATTGAGGACTGCTTTAGTGCTGATTAGGATGAGCTCGGTCTTATTACTGTTTAGCATGAGAAAATTGTCCTTCATCCAGTTCTGGATCGCAGAGAGACAGCTTTCTAAATGAGTAGTGGGTGGGTTATTGATAGAACTAGTGCTAAGATAAATTTGGGTGTCGTCCGCATAACAGTGGAAGTCTAGGTTAAAGTGACGCAACAGAGGCCCAAGAGGAAGGATATAGATGATGAACAGGAGAGGTCCAAGGACTGATCCTTGTGGTACTCCGTGTTTAATCACAGAGGTATGGGAGGAATAGCCAGCCAATGAAATAAATTGTTTTCTGTCAGTTAGGTAAGATGAGAACCAGTCCAGGGCAGTGCCAACGATGCCAAGTTCACAGAGTCGAGATAGAAGGATAGAGTGGTTAATTGTGTCAAATGCAGCACTTAAATCTAGTAGCAAAAGAATGTTTAGAGCACCAGCATCAGCAGCTACCAGTAAATCGTTAATAACCTTGACCAATGCCGTTTCAGTACTGTGGAAGGGTCGGAAACCAGATTGAAAGGGTTCAAATAGGTTTCAAATGAATATAAACTCAATATATGTTTGTATCATGGTGTAAATGGGCAGCGTTACAGTCTCCTATTGTGAAGGTCTTCAGTTCAGTTCTGAGAATAAATATATTTAGTCTTTCAGTCTTTCATTCACATTAAAATAATATTAATTTCACTTTCGTCTTTGATTTTAACCAATAAAAGTAACATTAATGTACAGTAACTTAGAGTAAGGACTGATTGTGTTGCAGAGTGTTTGCTATATTTTACCCATAGTGGTGTGCTGCTGTGGTGTTACTAAGTGGTTGCTGTGGTGTTGCAGAATGTTTGTTATGTTTAACCCATAGTGGTGGGTTGCTATGGTGTTGCTAAGCGATTGCTGTGGCGTTGCAGAGCGTTTGCTATGTTATGTTTAACCCAAAGGTTGCTATGGTAGGTTGCTGTGGTATTGCAGAGAATGTTTGTTATATTTAACCCATAAAAGTGGGTTGCTATGGTGTTGCTGGATGATTGTTGTGGTGTTGCAGATGGCTGTGTTTTACCAACAGGTTGCTATGGTTGGTTGATATGGTGTTGCAGAGTGTTTGCTATGTTGAACCCATAGTGGTGTGTTGCTATGGTGTTGCTAAGTGGTTGCTGTGGTGTTGCAGACTGTTTGTTATGTTTAACCCATAGTGATGGGTTGATATGTTGTTGCTAAGCGATTGCTGTGGTGTTGCACAGTGTTTGCTATGTTTTACCCAAAGGTTGCTATGGTGTTGCAGAGTGTTTCCTATGATTAACCCATAGTGGTAGGTTGTTATGGTGTTGCTAAGTGGTTTCTGTGGTCTTGCAGACTGTTTGCTATGTTTAACCCATAGTGGGAGGTTGGTGTGGTGTTGCAGAGTGTTTGCTTTGCTATGTTTAACCCATATTGGTGGGTTGCTATGGTGTTGCTAGAAATTTTTTGTGATGTTGCAGATGGCTATGTTTTGCCAATAGGTTGCTATGGTTGGTTGATATGGTGTTGCAGAGTGTTTGCTATGTTTAACCCATAGTGGTGGATTTGCTATGGTGTTGCTAAGTGGTTGCTGTGGTGTTGGAGAGTGTTTGCTTTGCTATGTTTAACCCACAGTTGTAGGTTTGTTATGGTGTTGCAGAGTGTTTCCTATGATTAACCCATAGTGGTAGGTTGTTATGGTGTTGCTAAGTGGTTTCTGTGGTCTTGCAGACTGTTTGCTATGTTTAACCCATAGTGGGAGGTTGGTGTGGTGTTGCAGAGTGTTTCCTATGATTAACCCATAGTGGGAGGTTGTTATGGTGTTGCTAAGTGGTTTCTGTGGTCTTGCAGACTGTTTGCTATGTTTAACCCATAGTGGGAGGTTGGTGTGGTGTTGCAGAGTGTTTGCTTTGCTATGTTTAACCCATATTGGTGGGTTGCTATGGTGTTGCTAGAAATTTTTTGTGATGTTGCAGATGGCTATGTTTTGCCAATAGGTTGCTATGGTTGGTTGATATGGTGTTGCAGAGTGTTTGCTATGTTTAACCCATAGTGGTGGGTTTGCTATGGTGTTGCTAAGTGGTTGCTGTGGTGTTGGAGAGTGTTTGCTTTGCTATGTTTAACCCACAGTTGTAGGTTTGTTATGGTGTTGCTGAGTGGTTGCTGTGGTTCTGCTAGGTCTTTGCTAAGTTTCCTTTTATCCGAGCACTCTGGCTGTGTAGTGATGCTGCAGTTGATTGGTGGAGGGTGAAAAAGAGGCGGGGCCTCCTAATGGAGTGGGTTTATTAGTTTTGCTATACTGGGGAGAAAACTGGGGGTAAAATATGTTTAATTCACAAGAAAAACTGTTTACTTTAAGAATGTTCTTACGAATTTCTGAGGGTAATTTTTTCATTCCCTTTTGAGATTACAGCACGTTTATTCACTACTGTGTGACGTGTAAGGGTTAAGCGTGTTGCTATGGAGGTTTTGAGAGGAGCGCACTGATGCTTTGACATTATGTGATTTTCTCAAGGTTGCTACGGCGAAGACGCTTTTAAGAAATTCAGCCCACAGCTGACGTCTGCCGTGATAAATTACGCGGGTTTGTGTTTGAGCTTTTCTTATCTGGCGAGTGTTGCGGCGACGGGCGGCTCTCCGGGGGTTTATGAATATTGGGACATTAGCCGTGCGGCGGTGTGTTTTGGGTTGGGGGGGTTGTGTCATCTCACACTGATGATATCACTCCATTCCATTCCACAGCACATCATTAGTCTCCCCGGTAACAGCTGGCCACACGGCGTGTGTTTACAAAACGATAAGAGGAAGGTGAACGAGCAGCGGCATTAGCGCCTTTTCAGTTTCCCAGCTTAGACTAGCGACAGTCCTGCGCTAATCTGCTGAGGAGACGCTTTAATAAAAAATAAAAAAACGAGTAAATAAAATTTAAACAAGACAAGAGACAGGAGAGAGAAATGCTTAGAAACCTCATCAATTCACTGGAAACTTTAGAAACCCTGCAGAAACTGGCTGATGTACCTGTTAGCATCATGTTTCCAAACCTGCAAAGGCTGGCTGTTAGCATTGTGACTCTAATCCATATTATTTTGGCTGTTAGCATCGCAGCTAATCTGTCTTTAACCCTGCAGAGGCTGTCTGCTGTATCTGTTAGCATTGTGGCTCTAATCCTACTGATTTTGGTTGTTAGCATCACAGCTAATCTGTCTTCAACCTTGCAGGGGCTAGCTGTTAGCATCACGTCTTTAACCCTGCAGAGGCTAGCTGTTAGCATCACGTCTTTAACCTTGCAGAGGCTGGCTGTTAGCGTCGCACCTTCAACCCTAGAGAGGCTAGCTGTTAGCATCACGTCTTCAACCTTGCAGGGGCTAGCTGTTAGCATCACGTCTTCAACCTTGCAGAGGCTGGCTATTAGCGTAACGCCTTCAACCCTAGAGAGGCTAGCTGTTAGCATCACACCTTCAACCCTGCAGAGGCTAGCAGTTAGCATCATGTCTTCAACCCTGCAGATGCTGGCTGTTAGCATCATGTTTTTAATCCTGCAGAGGCTAGCTGTTAGCATCACGTCCTCAACCCTGCAAAGGTTAGCTGTTAGCATCACGCCTTTAACCCTAGAGAGGCTAGCTATTAGCATCATGTCTTTAACCCTGCAGTGGCTGTCTACTGTATCTGTTAGCATTGTGACTCTAATCCATATTATTTTGGCTGTTAGCATCGCAGCTAATCTGTCTTTAACCCTGCAGAGGCTGTCTGCTGTATCTGTTAGCATTGTGGCTCTAATCCTACTGATTTTGGTTGTTAGCATCACAGCTAATCTGTCTTCAACCTTGCAGGGGCTAGCTGTTAGCATCACGTCTTTAACCCTGCAGAGGCTAGCTGTTAGCATCACGTCTTTAACCTTGCAGAGGCTGGCTGTTAGCGTCGCACCTTCAACCCTAGAGAGGCTAGCTGTTAGCATCACGTCTTCAACCTTGCAGGGGCTAGCTGTTAGCATCACGTCTTCAACCTTGCAGAGGCTGGCTATTAGCATAACGCCTTCAACCCCAGAGAGGCTAGCTGTTAGCATCATGTCTTTAACCCTGCAGTGGCTGTCTACTGTATCTGTTAGCATTGTGACTCCAATCCATCTGATTTTGGTTGTTAGCATCACAGCTAATCTGTTTTATTCAAACCTGCAGAGGCTGTCTGCTGTATCTGTTAGCATTGTGACTCTAATCCATATTATTTTGGCTGTTAGCATCACAGCTAAACTGCCCTTAACATTCTGCTGAGGTTGACTGTTAGCACTGCTGCTAAAACACTGCCCATCTGTTATCTTTACCTTTACCTATATATGTTGATTAAGCATCATATTAATATTAAAAAGTGAATCTAAATGAATTTAACAGAAGCAGAATGAATTTAACTCGGGCAGTTTTGCGGTGCAGCCCGTATCCCATCAGTTCTGGCCGATTTCTGACCAGAGAGCCACTCTGAGCTTTGATTGGATAATATTTTTAGATGATGGTCCACTCTCTAAACTCTGTGTTTTACATCCTTTCAATTTCTAATGTTAGTCCTGGCATCATCTTTGACTATTATTTTGTCGGAGATTATTAATCAGAATGTTTTGCTGGAATATGTTTTTGGAATGATATTTTAGATTAGTGTGTTGAATAGTGGAATCTTGTTCACCTGGAGCAGCACTGGGAGTTACTGGTGTGGAGAGATGGAGGGATGAGGAGGGATGAGGACGGATGGGTGGAGGGGGAGGTGGAGACGGCGGGTTTGGATGGGAGGATTAAGAGTGACGCTCTGTAGTCCCGGAGGAGGAGGGGGATTTACGGCACTGTCGCGGTGAGGGATGGCCTGGGCTGCGGCTGGTGACAGAGCTGCTGGGAACGCCAGCCCCCCATTCCACCGGCTTCTACACACAGACACACACACACACACAGTATATACACATATACGTTCACACACACACATTTAGATGGGCTGTTTGACAGCAGCTGCTTCCCTGTGGTGAATCCTCTGATTTTCTAGTTAGCGTCTTACGCGCTAATGCGTCTCCCTCCAGCTTGTTTATCCGCGGCGGTGTTTTATTGCGTGACTCTGCAGTGCTGCCGCGTGTGCCGACTCAGCTTTCCCCAGCTAATTTTAGGCCTGGGATGAAAAGCAATTTTGAAAAAGAGATAATTCCACAATAAAAATAGATTTTTTTCTCCTTATTTGAAACTGTCAGTTCAGTATATTCAGTATATTGTAAACATTTGCATTTGATTCTCATTTTACATTTTACTGTGAGGATTTTAGGTTTCATGTCTAAATTAAAGCAGCCTGGTGTTCAATCTTCATTAATTGCACATTGCACCAGTAAGAGCAGAGTGTGAAGGTTCAATTAGCAGGGTAAGAGCACAGTTCTGCTCTAAATATTACAATGAACACAACATTATGGGAGACACACCAGAGTTCAAAAGAGGACGAATTGTTGGTGCACGTCTTGCTGGCGCATCTGTGACCAAGACAGCAAGTCTTTGTGATGCATCAAGAGCCACGGTATCCAGGGTAATGTCAGCGAGATACCACCAAGAAGGACCAACCACATCCAACAGGATTAACTGTGGACGCTGTAAGAGGAAGCTGTCTGAAAGGGATGTTCGGGTGCTAACCCAGATTGTATCCAAAAAAAACATAAAACCACGGAATTCAATATGCCCCTCAACTCTCCTGTTTCCACCAGAACTGTCCATCACCACAATAAATGATTGTGCTCTAAAACCAGGTGTTTCAGTTTCAGTTGTCCAACAATTTGACATTAAAAGATAAATATGAGACCAAAAAATCTACATTTTAGCTTTTATTTGCAGATTCAGCACCTTCTGTTTGAACCCCACTCATTTTTTTCAAAGCAAAAGTATTGGAACATATGAATATCAGGTGTGTTTTATTGCCCAGGTGTGTCCTAATACATTAATTATTCAAATAATAAACTGCTTTTATAGTTAGAGGAGTAACCAATGTTAAAAAATAGAGAGCTGTGAGACTTTTTGAGTAAAAAACAAGCAACTGTTAATCTGAGAGAAGATGGAAAATCAATTAGACCAAAAATACTGACCATAGCCAGAACAACAGAACCCAGAAGAAGAATGCAGAAGGTTAGTGATGTCAGCGGGTTTATAGATATGATGTGGTTATTACAAGAAAAGGATTTGCAATTAAATATATATACATATAAAAATGTAACTGTTCCAGTACTTTTGCTCATGAGAAAAGTAGATGGGTTCAGATAGAAGGTGCTGAATCTTCTGAACTGTGTATCAGATCCAGATGTAAATACCTAGAAATATAAACAGAAATGTTGATTGTTGATTTTTTTGTTTTGTTTTGGCATTGCATTTGGTTTGTATTTGGCTTGTAAGCGCTGCATCATTGCTAGGTTTACCTGTATGTGGCGGAGTAATACTGTACAACGAGAGCTTCGGTTACACAGTGCATTGTGGCTGATAATGTCACTCATAAAACGCCTCTCAGCCAATCACACCGCAGTGTCAGAACTAACTGTGATATGGTCATATTTTTTAAAGTTAAACTGAAGTGTTTTCAATCTAAAGCAGGAATGAAAGGAATTGGCCTCACCGATCCAATACTTTTGAAAGGGATTGTACATTTCCATATCATATATTCAGCAATAAAACGCAGATACAGATGATATGTATTAGTTTAGCGATATAATGATAAAATGCTGCTTTAAATGATCTTATTCGGATCTGTGCGACCTGTAGGTGTGAAGTTCTTTGCTCGGACGAATGTCGCACATATTTACATCCCTCTTCTCGTGGAGCTTGGCGGGAGGACCCGGCTCAGACTCGGCGGGTCGCGCTCTGCGGGGCTGGTCAACTATTTGACATTTGAGATAAAGGATAATAAATTGCATGAATTCATATTTATTTTTCCAAGCCTTAGCTCTACCAGCCTCCATAACCATACATTTGGACAAAAAAAATAGAAGACCACTTAAAAAAATGATGAGTTCCTTTGATTTATAATATATATATATATATATATAATCAAGAGGAAGATGGATGATCACAAGCCATCAAACCACCAAACTGAACTACTTGAATTTCTGCACCAGGAGTAAAGCAGCATAAAGTTATCCAAAAGCAGTGTGTAAGACTGGTGGAGGAGAATTAAAAAACAGGGTTAGTAAAACTCCTGAAACTTTATGAATATTAACTTGTTTGAGGTCTGAAAGTTCTGCATCTTTTTTTGTTATTTCGTTATTTCCGCCATTTCTCATTTTCTGTAAATAAATGCTCTAAATGACGATATTTTTATTTGGAATTTGGAAGAAATGTTGTCTGTAGTTTATAGAATAGTTTGTAGTTCATCTTACTCAAACTAATATTTATAAATAGCTAAATCAGAGAAACTGATTTAGGAACTGAAGTGGTCTCTTCATTTATTTCAGAGCTGTATGTATATCTGCATTCCACTGTGTTGCTGTGGACGTTGACACGTATATACCACCCAGGTTTAAGGTGGTATTATGACAGAGGCGTTTAGAATGGACAGACCCTCGCTGTGTCATTGTTTCTCCTTTAGAAATCAGTAACTAGCCCCTCATAAAGACCCTCTTGGCCCCAGAGAGCCGGGGCACGGGGCACAGGACTCGGGCTGGACGAGCCGTCCACCCGCCGCCCGCCGCTCAGAGGCACCAGACGCACTCCCGGCAGGGGGCGGGGTTTAAAGAGGGGGGCGGGCCCCACCACCTTTGATCAGGGCGACGGCTCTGAAGCCGTAAGTTGAGGATGAATGGGGCTTTAGAGCGGAGGATGAATGGGGCTTTAGAGACCCAGCGGCTCCCGGTTCACGCGGCTCCGGAGCGGCGGAGGCTGGAGGTGATGCTCGGATGCCCCCGGGCTGATGTGGGGGGGGCTGTGGGACGAGCGTGAAGACGGTTCTGACGTGTTCTGTGTGTGATGCTCTTCCAGCTGCACAGTTGGAACTGAAACGTACCATTAGGATATTGGCAGAACATTAAAAGCTGATTGTCTTTTTTCCCGCTTTTCCTCCTCTCTCTCTCTCTCTCTGAGAAATAAAACGGAAATTGAATTTTCGCGACGCAAATGTGTCAAAAGCGGTTCCAGGCAAATTAGACGTGTTTCATCAACACTAGAGAATTATATTTACAGTAAACCTACACACAGCGATTCTGTGGCAGACAGTATAAACCCAAAATACTGTAACTTACCTACACTCTACAAAAAACAGAGGTACGATATGAGTAGTACTTTTTTGTACTCAAACACTTTATTTTAAGGAACACAAATTAGGCGCTTATTAATATATTACTATTTGCTTAAAAAAAGCCTTAGTTCAGGGGTGTCCAAACTACGGCTGAGGTATTTTAGAAACAGAATGAAAGTTGGCCCGCTGTTAAGCAGGTTTTTATAATGTGAGATTCAAAGTTTGAACGCTAGGTGTCAGAAATGGGCCAAAGAGTCTAAAAGCGGAGAGAGTGCACATTTCTAGCGCAGAAAAACGGGCCAAAGAGTCTAAAAGCGGAGAGAGTGCGCATTTCTAGCGCAGAAAAACGGGCCAAAGAGTCTAAAAGCGGAGAGAGTGCGCATTTCTAGCGCAGAGAAACAGGCCAAAGAGTCTAAAAGCGGAGAGAGTGCACATTTCTAGCGCAGAGAAACAGGGCAAAGAGTCTAAAAGCGTAGAGAGTGTGCATTTCTAGTGCAGAAAAACGGGCCAAAAAGTCTAAAAGCGGAGAGGGTGCACATTTCTAGTGCAGAAAAACAGGCCAAAGAGTCTAAAAGCGGAGAGAGTGCGCATTTCTAGTGCAGAGAAACAGGGCAAAGAGTCTTAAAGCGGAGAGGGTGTGCATTTCTAGTGCAGAAAAACAGGGCAAAGAGTCTAAAAGCGGAGAGGGTACGCATTTCTAGCGCAGAAAAACGGAGCAAAGAGTCTAAAATTTGCCGTAATTAAGGAGTTTAATATTAAGAGACATGACATGAAACATCAATTTGAAAAAACTTAGTTTACACAACACTGTCAAAGATAAAGATAGTTAGTCAAGTAAAATGGTGAGTAAATGAAATAATCAGGAAAATGTATTATTTAAAGTGGTATATTTCATTATTTGTTTTATTACAGAGTCTGTGGCCCGTGATTTCAAATATATTTCTCCTTCTGGCCCCCAACAAAAAAAGTTTGGACACCCCTGCCTTAGTTAGACATTAGTAAATGATTTATTCACTACTTATTATTAGGCTTTATTCTGTGTTATTAAGTGTTATCAGTGCTTAATTAGGGGTCTGTTATCTGGAAATGATTAATAATAACTGTATTAGTTCTTATAGAGCACAATAAACACTTATTATAGTTAGCACCCTGTTAATCAGATTAGATTATTAACAGGAAGGACATGGTGAACACAATAAGGCTTGTGTTGTGTACAGTAGTGAAGTTGAGTAAGTGGTATTAGTGAATATACTGTAGTAACTCTGTATTGTATTGTAGTAGAGAAGTGGGCGGAGCTTCTTCTGGAAGGTCATGGTGAACACGATAAGGCTTGTGTTGTGTACAGTAGTGAAGTTGAGTAAGTGGTATTAGTGAATATACTGTATTAACTCTGTATTGTAGTGTAGTAGAGAAGTGGGCGGAGCTTCTGCAAGGTCATGGTGAACATATAAGGATAATAAATGTCTTTTTTAAGGGTTTTTCTTTCTCCATTAAAAAAAGCAACAGTGTTTTTTGTTCTTCGCTCTACAGAAAGTTTTTAAAGAACTTTCACACACACCTTCACTCTCACACCTCTCGCGCTATTTTCACTCTTTTATTTCCTCACCGTTCACTCATATCCACATCATTATCACCTGTGGAGAGACTGCTCACACTTATTCTCTGACTCTCTTCCTCTCAGACGTTTAGAAACACCTGATTGAGCTCATATATAATCAGAATGAAACTGACTCTGAATGAATGAG
Source organism: Astyanax mexicanus (assembly GCF_023375975.1). Lineage (NCBI taxonomy): Eukaryota > Metazoa > Chordata > Actinopteri > Characiformes > Acestrorhamphidae > Astyanax > Astyanax mexicanus. The sequence continues at coordinate 972,456 of NC_064411.1, forward strand.
GGGTATAGATGTATTAGACTGTGTTATTTGTATGTATTTTACAGTATATTGCAGATCTGGGAGAACATCTGCGTCTCTCTGGCGGCTGATTGGAAAACTAACTGCGGTTTTAAGCTCTGTTTTCTTCATTAATTGCACATTGCACCAGTAAGAGCAGAGTGTGAAGGTTCAATTAGCAGGGTAAGAGCACAGTTCTGCTCTAAATATTACAATGAACACAACATTATGGGGGACATACCAGAGTTCAAAAGAGGACAAATTGTTGGTGCACGTCTTGCTGGAGCATCTGTGACCAAGACAGCAAGTCTTTGTGATGCATCAAGAGCCACGGTATCCAGGGTAATGTCAGCATACCACCAAGAAGAACCAACCACATCCAACAGGATTAACTGTGGACGCTGTAAGAGGAAGCTGTCTGAAAGGGATGTTTGGGTGATAACACGGATTGTATCCAAAGAGCATTCTTTTCTGGCTTCCTGATAGGTTACGCTGCAGGAATGATGAACCTAGAATTTATTAGGGTTCTCACACAGTTTTTTCGTTGCATCCATAGCCATCAATGAACAAGGACATGCAATGCTAATCTGATTCTAATGGGCGTCTGACTATGGCGAGTGCAAATAAGACACAGGAGCTTGAAGACCTGAAGTCTGTTTCTTTTAAATCAGAAACTGTGATCATAACCACTGTCTATATTACTTTGGAAAGGCTGAGCTAAATTTAGAAATGTTTAGTTTAATCCTAGTCCTAGATTATACACTATATTCCCCTCATATGGGGACGTTACTGCTTCTCTGCATTGTGACACTTCCTGTACCATCTAGTGGTCAAATGTCAACATTACACTGAATTAAAATGTTAAAATAAACTAAATAAAATGATTTGTCCCCATTTGAGGACATATTGAGGACGTTTTTGCAGAAATCACTTTTTTGTAAAAAAAAAAAATGTATGCATAAATTAATGAAATTATTCTGTACTCAGAACTTTTTTGTGTGTAGATTGATTGAGCAATTCCATTTGTCTTGTTTTCTTCTCTGAGTGAATAAATGCTGTTTGTTGTTGTTTTTTCGATGTTCAAGTTTTTATTGAAAGCTTTATAGATAATAGATCAGTAACAATATAGTGCATTAAAATATCTTTTAAATCCCCTCCACCTTACCCACACCCATCCCTCCTCCCCACCTGCTGTTTGCTGTTGTTTTTCACTCTTATTTTACTCTGATAAAACCGTTCATACAGTGAGGAACAGCAGCAGGAGCTCCTCAGATAAAGTGATGTTCCCGTATCCTTTATTTCTCTTCACTAATCGTAAGCTAAAGCTGGGTCTCAGGAGGATATTAAAGCCCAGTCACTGAATGCTAGCTTTGTAGTTCACTTTAGCACTTTAGCACTTTAGCGCTGTATTCTTCTTCAGTTCATCCTCCTGCAGTGTGTCAGTGCTGCTCAGAGAGTGTATATTTAAGATTATTTAACAGCGCAGTGATAAAAGAGCGCTACAGCGCACTGATCTAACAGCAGCTCATTAAACCCTGTGTATAAAGACTGAACATTGATTTAAGAGCAGCGCAGAGAAAGCGCAGGATTATCTCTGAGCTCAGGAACGATGAGCGCAGGACACACACACACACACAAACACACATGCAGGACGCTCTGGAGGAGACAGCAGCTGCACTGATTCCCACCAGAAAACTTCAAAAAGACTCTTCTGTGATCTCCTGCAGTCCTCCACAGACCTCCAGCTGATTTAAACAGTCCACATGGCCACGCCCACTTTACTCCCTCCTACATCCTTAAACGCTGAACTCCCATCAATCAGTTCATACTGAACATCAAAAGAACTTTCAGGACGCCGTGATTCTTCCACAGCTTTCGAAATCTGAGAATTTATTTATTTAGATTCAATTTCATTTATTAATAAACATCCATTCCTTCATTTGAGTCCTCATGCATCTTGGCATCATGTTCTCTTCCACCAGTCTTCCACACTACTTTTGGATCACTTGTAAATTGCAAGTGGTATTAGTGAATATACTGTAGTAACTCTGTATTGTTTTGTTGTGGAGAAGTGGGCGGAGCTTCTGGAAGGTCATGATGAACAAGTTGTAAGTAGTATTAGTGAATATACTGTAGTAACTCTGTATTGTATTGTAGTGGAGAAGTGGGCGGAGCTTCGGGAAGGACATAGTGAACATAAGGCTTTTATTACATGTATACATTACATTTACAGATATGGTACATTTAATCTTTGCTATGGTGTTGCTAAGTGGTTGCTAAAGTGTTGCTATGGTATCTGTGGTGGTTGCTATGGTGTTGCTAGGTGTTTGCTATGGTGTTGCTCGGTGGTTGCTACGGTGTTGCTTCGGGTATCTGTGGTGTTTGCTGTGGTGTTGCTAAGTAGTTGCTAGGTGGTTGCTAAGATGTTGTTATGGTATCTGTGGTGGTTGCAAACTTTTGACCAATAGCTGGTTTATCCAATAGCTCCTCCACACTCTCACAATACTGGAGATCTAGCTGCCGTCCTTCGATGGGCCCTATTCATTTCTATGGGGAAACTTCGTACGACAATTGTAGGAAAACCGTACGTCGTATCGTATTTCGTGCAACATATTTTCGAAAAGAACTCGACAAATTCTATATGTTGTCCAACTGTCATCTTCGTATCTCAAAAGAAAATGTGACGTGCACGAGCTTTAAAATTCTTCCCCATTCATTTTCAATGGGAAAAAATGCGTACGTTTACGAAGTTTTTACGACAACTGTACGTCCAATCAAAAACCTGTTTAAACCTGTACAAATTCTCAAAATACATCACTCTGTGTGTTTTAATACATCTATATAATATATATATGGGTTTGTAAAATAAAGTCACTTTTCTATGATATTGTAAGTTTTTAAAATGCACTAGTATTTAATATGTATTTTTCCACTACGTCTTCCCTTTCTCCATCCTGTTACTCCATTCATCCGTCTTTCCGTAGCTCCCCTCGGCTGTGAGTGTGAGGTTATAGCACCCCAGGGCAGGTCGGGGCTGAGTGGTGTATGTGGTGGGGGTGGGGGGGGTGTAGTGGGGGGGTGGTTAATGGTGGTGCCGGTTCTCCCAGAATTCAATTACTCTCTGGTTACCAATTCATTTGTGTTTTACGGGCCTCGCTCGGGAATTAAAGCCCACAGTAAAGAGAGCGGAGAGCCCGTCTGTTTCCACATCACCAGATCTGAAGAATACAGGCGATGGTGTAGAAAAAAAAATATTCTTAACATAACATTCATTATCATAACATCTAAAAAACGTGAATGATGGGCATTTTTAAAACAGTTGTGTAGAATTAATCATCGTAAAATTGCCATATATTAAATTTCAATAGGTTTCAATAGGTTTCCTGTTTAATCAATCAATCATTTAACAATATAGCTGCTGAGCATCAACCAGAAGAAGGCATGAGATGAAAAAAAAATAAGATTGAGAAGTAAAACAGGGAAATTCAAACAAAAAAAAAACAAACTTTTGGTAACACTTAACAATTAAGATCACGATAAGCAGTATTTATTACAGTATTACACATTATCAAATGGTTGAGTAATTAATAAACTAATTAATAAAGTCTTAATAAGGTACATTTTAATTATTTAAATGATGTAAAAAATAATTAATTAGGATTAGTTTTAAAAAATATAAAAATGAATAATGTTGTAACTAATGTCTATTAATAATTAGTTGTGACTGTCAGGTTGCAGCAAGGAGATGCAGAGACATATGCAATTATATATATATATATATTTAATAAACAAATAAATAAATACAAAAACAGGATGAATAAACAAACAGAAACCAATGAAGAAATAAATGGAGACATGGAACGAACAATCTAACACACATGAAAACATAAAATAACCAACAAGTGAACACAGAAACAAAGGGGCTAAATATATACAGAAGTGGACAAGCAACAGGAAACGCCTGGGGACAGGTAATGAGGGGGCGGAGTTACAAATGAACATAGGAGAGAGTCAGACTAAGAGAAACAGAGTGAATATATTTTTTTCCTCAAAAAAATCTTTTTTTTTTTTTTTACAAAAGGCAGGACTACTCTTAGGAATGAAGTGATTGACAGCTTTGGCAGGAACTACAGAGTTGTAGTTGAGCTGTCACGTGACTATGTCATGTGGTGTTTTCATGTTGTTGAGTGTCTTTTTGAAGGTCTGATTGATGTTTGCTCTCGGATTGAGTAAAAATAGCAATTAAATCATTTTTATATTTATTTTATATTTTATATGGCGCTGACTCTCTCTGACAGCAGCAGAATCTAGTTTACTTCAGTTCATCTCTGCAGTAAACAGGGTAAAAAGAACTACATATAAAGTATAACAGAAATATACTTTTATTATACCGGGAAGCCTTGTACTGCTCTAAAGGAGATAGGAGTATATTTCACATAGTTGCCAAGCAACATAAGTACCATCCTAGACATCACTCACCCATCCAGCCCCCTCTCTTCACTCTGCTCCCTTCAGAGAACTTCTGAGGTCCATCAGAACAAAATTCTGCTACTAACGTTTCCGTAATGTTAGGATTTGTCTAGTATCTGTCTAGACGACATATGTTCTATTATACCACAGTTAGTTCCAATCCTGCAATGTGATTGGCTGAGAGAGAGGCGTTTTATAAGTGCCGTTATCAGCCGGTAATGCACTGTGTAACCGAATCTCTCCATGTACAGTATTACTTCACCACATAAAGGTAACCAAGCAATGATGCAGCGCTTACAAACCAAATACAAACCCAATGCGATGTTATTTTACACCACTGGGAGGCGCCCGATGCCATAGAGGCACAGTGCAGAAACGCCATATCTCCAATTACATTTTAATTATTGGTTACATCATGAATTTATTGAGCATTGACAATAGCTTTTAAGCACAGCACTTTTTACCAGACAAAAATAATAAATTGCTTTATTGCTTAATATATTACTAGTATGCACTTGAGCCTACAGTGATATTGGTAGGCTATTTAAATGTTGATATATGCAGCAGAAATATTGCTAGGTGGATCATTTGTTAAGTCTCAGCACGGAGTTTCACTTTCAGCTCAGCTGTGTTAGTAGACAATAGGCTATATATGTTGCTAAATATTCCTTCTTAGCATGTACCATGAATCACCACACCGTTCAACCAGTAGGACTAAAATCACCAAGCTCCTTTACCATCATAACCAACATCTATAGTGTAGTCTCCATGTCTGATTAAAATCAAATACAACAAAACCAATACGCTAGTCAATACTGGTTATCTTCTAGCACTGAGTGATGGCTGGTTCGAATCCTAGTCATGCAGCTTGCCATCAGCTGCTGGAGCCCTGAGACTGAGAGAGCACAATTGGTCTTGCTCTCTCTCTGGGTGGGTACGTTACAGTAGATAGCGCTCTTCTCTTTCCTCTCATCACTCCTAGGGTGATGTGGCTCAGCACAAAGCTGAATCTGTGAGCTGCTGTATCAAAACCGAGTCGCTGCTCTTTCCTCCAAAAGCTCGAAAAGAGGCGGAGTCTGACTTCACATGTTTCGGAGGAAGCATGTGCTAGTCTTTACCTTCATGGTGATGTGGCATCACTAGTGATATGTTAGGGATATACAGCTGACTAAGCTGACTTTGAATAACTAAATTGGGGAGAAAAAAATACTGCTTATTCAAATAGCTTACTGGTATAGAATATTAAAGAGTAGCTTAGACAGCCTAAAACCAGTAACCAGCCAATCCTGGGCTCAAGCTAGATTATGTAGCAGGGTTGGATTGTGTTGCTCTGCTAATTTAGGCCATGAATGAGGTCATTTCCTATTAATGCATGAATTAATGCATTTTTATATACTGATTTTTCCTCATTAAGTTTGGAACTTTGGTGGCTAAATCTTGAACGTAGAGTACTTTTAACAGCAGCTCTCAGCTTTCAGAAGCTCGATCTCTATGTAATACTGTACTCTGTGTAAAGTAGTGGTTTATCTGTGGTTCGGACCCCCGCGGCTCTCTTTATAATCCAGAATCCTGAAGACCTGATATCCTGATATCTTCCAGAAAAGCCGAGTGCTGAGGTTCGGCCGGTATTACGCAGCGCTGGCTTTAGCTTTAGTGCTTTTGCTACGTTTTTCCTTTTTTTTTTTTTTTTCTCAGCAGGCTTGAGGGAGCTGGAGCGGCGGAGTTGAACCCCGGGCGTTATCGCGCCAGCCTGTTCCAGCGGGCAGCGCCAGGCTGTTGTGCATGTTGATAACACAGCCAGGGTTCAGCATTACTGACCTCACCGAGTGCCTTTCTTTTACTCTCTCTACTCTACTCTATCGCTCCCTCCCTCCCTCTGTGCTGATGTCTCTTTCTCCCGGTTCTGCCTTGTTGCACCACAGCCGCCAGAACAGTGCCGCATTATCTCCTCACAAACTGCCTGAGGCCAAGTTCGGACACCAATATAACAAAAAAATCAAACCTGTGTACAGTGATGGCGCACAGTCTACTTAAAATAAAACCACACAAACAAAATATACGTTTGCACAGACTAATAACTTTCAGAAGATCTACGTCCAAGAATTGTTGACTTGCATGAAGCTGGAAAGAAAGGGTTACAAAAAAAGGTATCTCGAAAAGCCTTGATGTTCATGTGTCCACAGTAAGACAGACGCTCTACAAATGGAGAAAGTTCAGCACTGTTGCTGCTACTCTCTCTAGGCGTGGTAAAGTCCTGTAAAGATGACTGTAAGAGCACAGCACATGCAGAATGATCAGCAGCTGTGTAAAAAAGTAACTAATAAAGTTGGTTGCAAGTAACTTATTTACTCTTAAAATTAAGTAATCCATAAAGTAACTTAGTTACTCTTAAAATTAAGTAATCCATAAAGTAACTTAGTTACTCTTAAAATTAAGTAATCCATAAAGTAACTTATTTACTCTTAAAATTAAGTAATCCATAAAGTAACTTAGTTACTCTTAAAATTAAGTAATCCATAAAGTAACTTAGTTACTCCTAAAATTAAGTAATCCATAAAGTAACTTAGTTACTCTTAAAATTAAGTAATCCATAAAGTAACTTAGTTACTCTTAAAATTAAGTAATCCATAAAGTAACTTAGTTACTCTTAAAATTAAGTAAACCATAAAGTAACTTAGTTACTCCTAAAATGAAGTAATCCCTAAAGTAACTTTTTAAAGGAGTAATCAGTAAGATTTTTCAGCACAGCGTGTTCTGATCTTCTTCTACGTCACAACAATAGACAAACACAGTCTACTTAAACTATGAATTGAAAATGTTAATATGTTATTATTGATTTACTTCTATGTTATTTTGGGTCGTTGTCCTGTTGCATCATCCTCCCATCCTCTGTTGAGCTTCAGTTGGAGGACAGATGGTCTTAAAGTTTCCTGCAAAAAGTCTTGGTAAACTTGGGAATTAATTTTTCAGTTGATGAGGGAAATCCGTCCAGACCCTGAGCAAAGCAAAGCAAAGCAAAGCAGCCCCAAACCATGATGCTCCCTCCACCATGTTTCACAGTTGGGATTGAGAGGTTTTGATGATGGTGTGCCGTGTCTTTTTTTTCTCTGACACTGCAATTCTGACAAGTTGTTGCTATGCTATGGTTTATGTGTTTAAGGGTTTCTACAGTATTCCAAGGTGGTGTTGCTAAGCAGTTCCAAAGTTGTATTCTTGATGCTGAAGAAATACTGTTGCTAGGTGGTTGCTAAGGTGTTTGTTGCTACATGATTGGTTCCAGTGCTAAAGCAGATAAGCCAGGGGTGTCCAAACTTTTTTTTGTTGCTGAAAGAAAGCATGTTAGTGGAAACACTTCATCATGACCAAGAATAAATTAGGCATTTTTCTGTATAAATTATTCAGTATTATCATTTTTTCTGTTGATTTTTTTGCCTTTTTTGTCCATAGATGTACTAATTATAGGTGATTTTTCTGGAGAACTTCATGTAATAAGTGTATTTAAATATATATTTGTTCTGTGATGGTGTGTAACGAGTAAGCTGTTAAACGAGTGGTGATGGATATGTTTACTGTAGCTTTCCTCTGTGAGAGACTCCCGTCACCATCACTTACATTACCATTCAATCTCTCAACATCTATATTCCCTCTATCTCTCTCTCAATCTCTCTCTCTCTCTCACTATATCTCTCTTTATTCTGTCTCACATCATTTCTATTCTCTCTATCTATCTATCTATCTATCTATCTATCTATCTATCTATCTATCTATCTATCTATCTATCTATCTTTGTATTCTCTTACTCAATCTCACAACATTTCTATTCTCTCTCTCTCTCTCTCTCTCTCTCTATCAATCTCACAACATTTATATTCTAACTGTCTCTCTCCTTCATTCATTTTTTACTCTCTCTATCTCCCCCTCTCTCTCTCTCTGTCTATCTATCTATCTCAACATTTCAGTTCTCTATCTTTCTCTCTTCATTCTCTTACTCTATCTCTCAACATTTAAATTGTCTCTCTCTCTTTCTGTATCTCTCTTGCTATCTGTCTCTCTCTATCTCTCAACATTTAAATTCTCTCTCTCTGCATCTCTCTTTCTCTCATTCGCTCTCTCTCTGTATCTCTCTTATGTTCTCTTACTCTCTCTATCTCTTTCTCTTGCTCTCATTCTCAGTCTTTCTGTCCCTCCTTCTTATTCTCTCACTCTATCTCTCTTTCTCTCTCACTCTCTCTCTCGCTCATTCTCTCACTATCTATCTCTATCTTTCATGCTCTCTCTCTCGTCTCTCTTTCATGCTCTCTCTCTTATATATCTCTTTCTATGTCTCTTTCTTTCTCTCACTCTCTGCCTCTCTATCTTTCCTTTTTTCACTCTCTATCTCTCTCTATCCTTGATGCTCTCTATCTCGATTTTATTCTCTCTCTCACTCTTACATTGTCTTTTGATCTCTTTCTATCTTTCTGTCCCTCTCCTTTCCCCAATGAAATGATTTTAACCCATCGTTTAGTACTCCTCAGTGCTGGATGCAGTCCTCCCGGTGGTTTCCGGTTGAGAGTACGCTGTGCGTGATTGGCTGCTGCTTCTCACTGGTGTGTATAAAATGTAACTGAAACTGGCACAGATTTGTTGCTCGTCTTTACCAACTACCCGCCAGTTCTTCTCACAATTCCATTCCTTCAGAATGCTGCTATTTTTGATGATAAATGGAGGATTAAAAACTTTATTATAAATTTACTCATCTTAACATATCAGCACTGCGAAAACTGTGAAACTGATGGGTAGTGTCGGTGTTAGCTGAGGCGTTCTGTTTCACTGACTCTGATTTACTGGAGCTCAGGCTCAGCCTTTAGTAGAGCAGGGGGCGGGAACGGGTTCGGATCAAAGCCACGCCCCCGCCCCCAACCCCACCCCCCCTTGTTTCCTGGCCCGAGCTCCGACCGCTGGACCGCCCCAGACCTCATCTGCTTCTCTCATAACTGCAGCTGAACTGTGGAAAATCTAACAATGACTTTCCAGCAGTAAAACTTTCCCTCGTTTGATTTGATCTGATTGTGACATCGCCATTGATTGACATCAGATCATAACCTTGTGTGTGCTGAAGAGTCTGGCTAGAACGCAGTGCAGCAGTAAAAAGCCAGTCATGCATTGGATAAATTATTACAATCTATAATGATATCTGATTATTTTATTTTAGTATCCAAACCCTCCTCAATTACATTTGACCAGCCGTGGTTTTATGTTTTTTGGATACAATCCAGGTTAGCACCACTTTTGAACATCCCTTTCAGACAGCTTCCTCTTACAGCGTCCACAGTTAATCCTGTTGGATGTGGTTGGTGCTTCTTGGTGGTATGCTGACATTTCCCTGGATACCGTGGCTCTTGATGCATCACAAAGACTTGCTGTCTTGGTCACAGATGCTCCAGCAAGACGTGCACCAACAATTTGTCCTCTTTTGAACTCTGGTATGTCCCCCATAATGTTGTGTTCATTGCAATATTTAGAGCAGAACTGTTAAAGCTCTTACTCTGCTAATTGAACCTTTACACTCTTCACGCTCGTACTGGTGCAATAATGTGCAATTAATGATAAAGAATGATAAAGGCTGCTCCAATTTAGCCATGAAACCTAAAATCCCACACTAAAATGACGTGCAGGTTTCTGCTGCTGAACGCTGGCAGCGGTGCATCCCACTGATCCAACACAATGCAGGAACACCACCAGCGTTCGACTTCACACCACTAACAGAGGGATAAACAGAAAGAGGAAGGTGTTAAACGTCTCTGATGCTGATAAACGCTGCTCAACACGCATCACCCTGCAACGCTCCAGAGAAACCAGGGGAATCTGAAGCACTGACAGCCCATTCTCACCTCTATGCCTGCAGCTCACTATAGAGAAAAACTGGAGGATAGCAGGATGGTTAAGCAGCTTAAAGTGGTTAAGATGTTACTATGTGTTTTTACTGTTTTTTTTTTTTTAAGCGGTTGCTACGGTGTTGCTAGGTGGTTGCTGTAGTGTCTAGGGCTGCAACTAATGATTTATTTTGGGAGACGACTAATCAGATGATTATTTTCTTGATTAGTCGATTAGTCAGCGATTGTTTCTGCGCTACAGTGGCTTAGTGGCTAGCACGTTCAAGTCCCTATCTGGGTGGAGTTTCCATGGAGATCAGGTAAATTAATTATTCTAAATTGATCTGGTATGTATGTGTGTAATAGATATAGATATAGATATAGATATAGGCACTCAGTTCTGGGTACTGTAAAGGCTGTAGTACCCTATGCAGTCCTCCAGGTGGACGGTGGTTGTTTCCGGTTGAGAGTACGCTGCGTGCTATTGGCTGCCGCTTTTCACCAGTGTGTGGATGAGTTTTGAGTGTGAATGGTTGTGTGTAAAACGTGTAAAGTGTAAACTTATCTCTCCGGCAATTTTTTAAATCAACAAATTTAAACAATCGGCATGCCGCCCTGGGTGGTAAATGGGTGTAAATCTGTGAGGCAGTGTGTGTATTGGTATGTGTGTGTGTGTTTGTGCTGTGCTGTGATTGGCTGGTGCTCTGTGCAGGCGGGATTCCTGACTTGTGTCCAGTAATTCTGGGTAGGCTCCAGCCCCACTGTGTCCCTCAGCAGAAAGAGGCGAATAAACAGAGAGATGGATGGACGGAGCTGATTGAATTACTTGTGATTACATTGATTTACAGCACAGTTTAGCCTGTGTTACAACTGAACTCGATGTTACAGAGGTGGGCTTGTGACCAGAAGTTAAAGGAAGTAGCGAATGGGTTAGAAATTAATAAGCAGTGATTTTTTTTATATTTTTTTTATTTCGAATTTTTATCTCATTTTCTCCCAAATTTACACAGCCAATGACCCAAACCCACTCACTAGGACTCTCCCTATCACTAGTGATGCTCAGACACCAGCAGGGTTAAGAAGACTAGCACACGCCTCCTCCGATACACATGCGAAGTCAGACTCCGCCTCTTTTTGAACTGCTTCACTTTTTGAGTAGCATTACAGCAGCGCTAACGCTCAGAAAAGTCGGTTCCGATACATCAGCTCACAGATGCAGCTATGTGCTGATCAACATCACCCTATGGTTGTTTGCTGTAGTATTGCTAGTGTTGTCTAGCCATGATATGGTTGCTATGGTAATTGAGGTGATTGCTACAGAGGCGCTTTTAATGGTTGATAGATGGACGCTACAAGATTACCAAGTGGTTGCTATGGTGTGTCTTGATGTGAGTTTAAATGTCTTTGTATCACTGTGATATAAACTTTTGATTTCTATTGTACCCGAACATCCCTTTCAGACAGCTTCCTCTTACAGCGTCCACAGTTAATCCTGTTGGATGTGGTTGGTTCTTCTTGGTGGTATCTCGCTGACATTACCCTGGATACCGTGGCTCTTGCTGCATTACAAAGACTTGCTGTCTTGGTCTCAGATGCTCCAGCAGCAAGATGTGCACCAACAATTTGTCCTCTTTTGAACTCTGGTATGTCTCCCATAATGTTGTGTGTATTGCAATATTTTGAGGACTAAAACTGAATTAGTCTTAAGTAAAAAAAAATTGTCTTTAGACAATTGAGACATTAAATAAACGTTATTATGCAGGTATAATCTGATATAATAATCTGAACCAATATATTGTACGGACCTCCGCACATCACTTTCACTATCAGCGCTGTCAGAAGTGTGTCAGATAGCTTAAAAAAAAAAAAAAACATCTGAGAGCGCTGTGACTGGGGTCAGCAGTGGGTCAATCAAATCAATAACTGGCTCCATATTTAGGGAAGTGGGTCAGTCAACAGCTTTTTATTTATTTATTTATTTATTTATTTATTTATTTTATTTATTTATTTATTTTTATAAGAGCTGTATACGTAGTAATACAAAATATATATGAATATAAATTAGTTTAATTTCTACAGCACTTTTTAAAACGCAGTTTAGAAAGTGGTTTACAGAAAAAAAGAATATACAGTGGAATAATAAACATATTTATTCAGAGATCCGTCGCATTTAATTACAATGTAATTTGTATTTTGTTGTTTTTTTAAATATTTTTAATTATTTTATTGATTTAACATAGTAGGAGAGGAACCGCAGTAAAAGTGTTACTATGCACTTTTAAAAATATAAAATAAAAATTATAATTAAATAATTTTAGTTAACTAAAGACTTTAGAGTTTACTACAATTATTTCACAGCCAACTACTGTCTAACCAAAATATATCCCGCTTTTTTTATGCTCCAGGTTATCACTGTTAGCATTGCTAGCGATAGCAGTTAATAACAATGCATTATACAGTATGTTGTGCATCCAAACCGTGTTGAAACATGTAGAGAAACACAGGACCATCCACATCCAACAGGATTAACTGTGGACGCTGTAAGAGGAAGCTGTCTGAAAGGGATGTTCGGGTGCTCACTAAAGTGAAGCTCATTAGGAAAATGTTGGGTATGGAACGCAGTGTTTATGGTGCAGGAACCGGTGCGGTGGTTCTAGAGACGGCTCTGACAGCCAAAGGCACCTCCAAATAAACTCGTATTCCCCTCCAAAAATGCAGCCGCATCATCCCTTCCCGCCGCGATAACTTCTCCCTCCATTCAGGGGATTAACTAGGGATTAAGTTCAGCGCTATGAATAATGCGGCGTACGCGTGTTGCTGCGGAGAGAGCGAGCGCTGACGCCAGTTTACTCGTGTTTCTGCTGAAACCGGTGCTTAAAAGTTCATGAACCCTGTCGAATTTTTTTTTTTAGACCTAAAACTTCACCAGATTTTTCTCTTTCACTTTCAATTTGACCCCATTCAATGTTTAACGCCTCTAAAAAAATGGTTGACATTAGTTTTGCGATTCACATTTGTTGTCTTTTCTTAAATAATTTGAATAAAGACAACAGATAAAAAGTAAAATTCAATGTCTGTTTCATATTGAAGCTGTTTTACAAGAAGTATAAATATTTAACACATATTTGAGTCATAAAACTTTTAGTTTTACAGTCTTTCCCTAAAACATCTCTTCACCTCAGGCCCATAACTTCACGAGACAATACTTATAAAACGTATATAATTCTAATATAACATTATAATAATGCCAGAACTGCCAATAATGAATTAATAGTTTTGTGCTATTGCTTTTTACCTTATTTTAATTTTCTTTTATTACAATTTCTATTATTATTTTTATTATTGCTTTTATTTTTAAATTTATTTATTTATTTGTATTTTTATTGTATTATGTAAAAGTTAGTTTTAGCTTAATTTTGACGACTTTTTGTTGTATTAATCTCATCTTCTTTTGATCGTAATTTCTAATTTCTATTATTATTATTTATTTATTTATTCGTTTATTTTATTCTAATTCTATTCTCTTTTTTTAATAATTTTTTATATTTTATTGACTATTATGTATTTGTTTTTGTAAATGCTCAGCTACATTGAAAATAAGGGGTTGCCCTCGATGTACTTCCGAGTCAAAATAAAGGTTGATTGATTGATCCTTCTTCATCTGTTATCTGGGAAAAACCAGTTGTGTGCTTAGAGGGTCGTTGTCCTGCTGCATGACCCACATCCTCCTGAGCTTCATTTTACAGGCAGATATTCTGACATTTTCCTTCAGAATTTGCTGGAATAATTCAGAATTCATTCATCCATTAATTAATCTTGGCCCAGATACAACAAAAAAAATAATTAAAAGTGTCCCAACCCATGGTACCACCACCACCCTGTTTCACAGATGGAAAAAGGTGTTTATTAACAGCTCCTGTTTAAACTAAAAAGATCTATTTTGCTCACCTAAGTCTATAAAAGATCTTTCCTGTATTTTTCTAGGTTGACCATGTGATCTTTTGGAAATAAGTAATGTTTTTCTTTTTTTTAAAGGGATCATTTTAGTGGATAAGTATTAAAATTAGCCAATGTGAGAAAGTCCTTCAGTTGCTTAGAAGTTACTATGGGTTTTAGCCGTTTTTTTGATTTGGTTCTCCTCAATACAGGGTATCTGCAGGTAAAAGACTAAAAAACTAAATTTAATATAATTTAAAACAATTTAGAGACAATTATAGAATATATATAAAGAGTACAGACTTTACCAAAAGCTTTTTAATCTTTTTTTTGCTGACAAACCAATATTCAAACAAAAAAATAAACAGTTTTGCTGTTCATTTAAAAACTGTTTGTACACTGGAAACATTGTCTGTTAGATAAAAGCATGTAATTTGGGATTTTATTGTCTAAAGTTACATTTATTTATTAATAGAAATGCCCCCAACTTTAACTACACTCAAAGTTCGTCTGCTGCCATTTTTTTTCTTTGCGATTCAGCGATAGCAGCATCAGGTGTGTCTTTTTTTCCCCCTCAAACTCTCAAATTTGATAAGTAGTGACATTACATATATATATTTTAATGTTGTACCATGTCTTTGTTGTGTTTTTTAAATTCTAAATATTGTTTAAATGCATTTTATTAATCCTTTGGTATCCTTTTTGGGCTCCTTTAGTTAGTTCGTTAGTTAGTTAGTTAGCTAGCTAGCTAACCTAACTAATGCTAGCTGAGGTGAAACTGGAAATTTCTCATAATTAACTGGTTAGCTAAGCTAAGCTAAGCTGAGGAGAAGAACTAACCTACGTTCTCTTAAACTACTACTAAACTTGCTCAGCTAGCTGATGTGAAATAGGGACTAACCTAGTTAGCTAGCTAGCCTTAGCTTACGTAAAACGGGCAACTTATTGCAAAAAAACAACCCAAAGTTAACTAAGTAGCTAGTTTGCTAGCTGTGGTGAAATTGGAAGTTCTTTTAGGAAACCAACGCTAGCTATCTAGCTAAATGGCACAGCCTTTAAATTCTAGTGTTTGAAGTCCGAACATGTAGGCTAGCTAGCTAGATAACTTCTGTAGCTACAATTTAAGGTGGATTTTTTTCTGGTCCACCTTAACGCTGCGTTCGAAATTACTCCTGTTGTACAAAGGATACGTAAAAAATTTCCACTATTAAATATGATTAATACTAAGTTTAACACTTTTATACTGTAATATTTACTTTTTGTAGTGTGAGTTAACTCTTTAGGTGTTGATCCAGCACTGCTGATTTTACAGGTACTACTGCTAATAGAGAGCATTGCGTTCTCTCAGACTCCGGCTGCTGATGCTGAAGCCACATGATCCAGGATTCAAACCAGCGATCCTCAGATTATTCTGGCAGTTTTAGTGTTTTTTGAACAATAGCCAGAGCTGATTGGCTTGTGGCTTCAGTGCTGAGTTGCCTCAGTGTTGAGTGACTGGTGTGATTTGCAGGCTCTGGCAGTCGGACCCGGCACGGAGGACCCGGCACTGCTGGCACACGGAGAACAGGGGGATGGAAATAGATCAGCCTCCTGGGGGCCGGCATCAGTGGCAGCAGCAGTTTTGACAGCTAAAAGGGAAGCGGTTAGCGCTTAGCCTGCCGACTCCTGGGCAGAATGCTCCCTGAAGGACGGGGAGGGGGGTAAGCAGTGCCAAGGGGCGGAGTCTACCCGGAGTCTGGGGAGTGTTTTTTTTTTTCAGAACAGCCGGTGGGAATTTGAGGGTGGGGGAATGTGGATGGATTGACTGGAAGATCATTTGGGATTTGGACTAATTTCTAATTTACTAGATTTGTTTCTTCAATGGGTTGTTTTTTTCAGTGGAAAGATAGCAGAACATTATATATTTTTGGTTAAAATTGAGCTGCTGTTCCTAAAAGATTAGATTTTACTTTCTTAGGTTCCTTTAAAGGTCCCAAAACTACAATCCACAACTAAAAGTGAAAAACCAAAAATCATCCAACAATTATCTTATCATATTAAAACGGAGGTACGTATTATTGTATTGTATTTTGTATAATATGGGAATAATATAGTGTTTAATGGTACCAGTGTGCTAAAACTACCATCCCTGCTAAACCTAATAATATACATTCATTCTAAAAACGAAATAAACTGGGGTGTCGGGTCACTTTTCGCAGGAGTTCTTGTTCTTTTGGCCACGTCGCGCGTTTTTACGTACTTACGTCACACGTACAGCCTCTAAAAGAGGATCCGGCTCAGTTTTACTGAACGCGAGCAGCTGGTGGAGCAATGGGGACTTCAGAAGAGGAAACTCAGAGCTCAGTAGCTCCTCCATTGATTCAGTAAAAATAAATGAAGTAAAGTTACTAAAAGAAAGGATTGATTCAGTAAAATAAATGAAGTTAAGTTTACTAAAAGAAAGGATTGATTCAGTAAAAATAAATGAAGTAAAGTTTAATAAAAGAAAGGATTGATTCAGTAAAAATAAATGAAGTAAAGTTTACTAAAAGAAAGGATTGATTCAGTAAAAATAAATGAAGTAAAGTTTAATAAAAGAAAGGATTGATTCAGTAAAAATAAATGAAGTAAAGTTTACTAAAAGAAAGGATTGATTCAGTAAAAATAAATTAAGTAAAGTTTAATAAAAGAAAGGATTGATTCAGTAAAAATAAATGAAGTAAAGTTTACTAAAAGAAAGGATTGATTCAGTAAAAATAAATGAAGTAAAGTTTACTAAAAGAAAGGATTGATTCAGTAAAAATAAATGAAGTAAAGTTTACTAAAAGAAAGGATTGATTCAGTAATAATAAATGAAGTAAAGTTTACTAAAAGAAAGGATTGATTCAGTAAAAATAAATGTAGTAAAGTTTTCTAAAAGAAAGGATTGATTCAGTAAAAATAAATGAAGTAAAGTTTACTAAAAGAAAGGATTGATTCTGTAAAAATAAATGAAGTAAAGTTTACTAAAAGAAAGGATTGATTCAGTAAAAATAAATGAATTAAAGTTTACTAAAAGAAAGGATTGATTCAGTAAAAATAAATGAAGTAAAGTTTACTAAAAGAAAGGATTGATTCAGTAAAAATAAATGAATTAAAGTTTACTAAAAGAAAGGATTGATTCAGTAAAAATAAATGAAGTAAAGTTTACTAAAAGAAAGGATTGATTCAGTAAAAATAAATGAAGTAAAGTTTACTAAAAGAAAGGATTGATTCAGTAAAAATAAATGAAGTAAAGTTACTAAAAGAAAGGATTGATTCAGTAAAATAAAGGAAGTAAAGTTTACTAAAAGAAAGGATTGATTCAGTAAAAATAAATGAAGTAAAGTTTACTAAAAGAAAGGATTGACTGAAGTTCAGTTCACTTATTTACTCTGTGTAACTCTATTTAAGTCTTGAAATCGAGTTGAAGTTACTTAAATTTATCTGAAATTAAATTTACTTTAAAAAAGCAAATGCGGAAAGTTGCGAAACTTTTTTTAAGCCAATTTTTTACGCTTCGTTTTTTTCAGTGTATAGAAGGCGGAAGTTAGAGTCAAACTTAGTGCTGTAATTAATTTGCATTAAAAAAAATAATAACATGTTTCTGATTGCAAACTAATTGTGTGTAACGCTTCAACGATGGCAACCCTAATAATAATAATAAAGTGTTCATTCAGAATAGATCTGAAATTTAAACAGCTATATATATATATAACTCTGTACACAAATCACTCACACACTGATCTCAGTACATCTGATTAAAATAATAATAAAAAAAATAATCAGATGTTTCTGCAGTGTGAACACAGCGTTCCTGTGTTTTTTTAGCGTTTAGATTTTTAGTCTTTTAGCTTTTTCATGCTGTTCTTTTTAAAAACTGAAGGTCTTTCGTGTCACGGTCTGTTCTTATTATATTCAGTAAATTCATATTCAGTTGAATTTCATTGCTTTGTAGCTTTTTTCGAGTGGATTCAGTAATAAAAGCAGCTCTGCAGAGAGTCAGATCCAGCTCTTAATGAGCAGCGGGAGAGAAATCGCGGTAAGAAAGCGTAAGAGCGAAGCTTCAGAGAGGAGCGTATAGGATGTGAGGAGACCGGGAGATAATTATCACAGGAATATTATCATGTTCTGAGTTCACGGCGGAGTTATTGGGATCAGATCTGTGAGTTTTATCGGCTGCAGGTCCACAGGGAGCGCATTTGCAGGTGGCATGGGAGCATCTCATTAGCATACGCTCGGTGTTGAGGTGGTGGGTGGCGTGTTTTGTATGTTGGGGATAATCAGGAAGTGAAAATGTGGGAAATGAAAGTTTGTTTCCTGCTTAGTTTCCTGTTTAGTTATGTTGTGCGTACATTTTTTAAATCCCTAGATAGAAAAAGCTGAATTTTTACCATCTTATCTAAAATCCAAAGCAGAAAAATGCAGAACGTGCTAATGACATTCTCCGTAGCGGTGTAAAGCTCCTGCACCAATCAGCAAGCAGATATTTATATAGTAGTGCCACCCTACAAATATATATTCACACCCATATTAATATGGGTACATATACAGTAACTCATGCTCTCATGCACTCATGCTCAGCCCTCACTAGAATTCCCATAATTCACCTGCACCCACTATTATCAGCCCTCACTACAACACTACAACTCCCATAATTCACCTGCACCCACTATTATTAGCCCTCACTACAACTCCCATAATTCTCCTGCACCCACTATTATCAGCCCTCACTACACTACAACTCCCATAATTCACCTGCACCCACTATTATCAGACCTCACTACACTACAACTCCCATAATTCACCTGCACCCACTATTCTCAGCCCTCACTACAACACTACAACTCCCATAATTCACCTGCACCCACTATTATCAGCCCTCACTACAACACTACAACTCCCATAATTCACCTGCACACACTATTATCAGCCCTCACTACAACACTACAACTCCCATAATTCACCTGCACACACTATTATCAGCCCTCACTACAACACTACAACTCCCATAATTCATCTGCACCCACTATTATCAGCCCTCACTACACTACAACTCCCATAATTCACCTGCACCCACTATTATCAGCCCTCACTACAACACTACAACTCCCATAATTCACCTGCTCCCACTATTATCAGCCCTCACTACAACTCCCATAATTCACCTGCACCCACTATTATCAGCCCTCACTACAACTCCCATAATTCACCTGCACACACTATTATCAGCCCTCACTAAAACTCTACAACTCCCATAATTCACCTGCTCCCACTATTATCAGCCCTCACTACAACTCTACAACTCCCATAATTCACCTGCACCCACTATTATCAGCCCTCACTATAACTCCCATAATTCACCTGCACCCACTATTATCAGCCCTCACTACAACTCCCATAATTCTCCTGCACCCACTATTATCAGCCCTCACTACACTACAACTCCCATAATTCACCTGCACCCACTATTATCAGACCTCACTACACTACAACTCCCATAATTCACCTGCACCCACTATTCTCAGCCCTCACTACAACACTACAACTCCCATAATTCACCTGCACCCACTATTATCAGCCCTCACTACAACACTACAACTCCCATAATTCACCTGCACCCACTATTATCAGCCCTCACTACAACTCCCATAATTCACCTGCACCCACTATTATCAGCCCTCACTACAACTCTACAACTCCCATAATTCTCCTGCACCCACTATTATCAGCCCTCACTACACTACAACTCCCATAATTCACCTGCACCCACTATTATCAGCCCTCACTACAACTCCCATAATTCTCCTGCACCCACTATTATCAGCCCTCACTACACTACAACTCCCATAATTCACCTGCACCCACTATTATCAGACCCTCACTACAACTCCCATAATTCACCTGCACCCACTATTATCAGCCCTCACTACACTACAACTCCCATAATTCACCTGCACCCACTATTATTATCAGCCCTCACTACAACACTACAACTCCCATAATTCACCTGCACCCACTATTATCAGACCCTCACTACAACTCCCATAATTCACCTGCACCCACTATTATCAGCCCTCACTACACTACAACTCCCATAATTCATCTGCACTCACTATTATCAGCCCTCACTACAACTCCCATAATTCACCTGCACCCACTATTATCAGACCCTCACTACAACTCCCATAATTCACCTGCACCCACTATTATCAGCCCTCACTACACTACAACTCCCATAATTCACCTGCACCCACTATTCTCAGCCCTCACTACAACACTACAACTCCCATAATTCACCTAAGGAGTTTAGATAAATTTTTTAAAGGTAATGTCTATATATTGTCTGATTGATCAAGTTTATATAATTATATAATCTAATATTAAAAGGCTCTATAGCAGCTCTTTTCTGAAGCAGCTGATTGGCTGTTTTTCTGTATTTTTGAGAACACTGTTATAAATAGTCAGCGTTTCATAAGCTTCCCTGAATCTCCTGCATCTGCTGGAGGAGAAATTGTGAGGTAATCAGTGGAGCGCCGCTCTCAGTCAAGTGCCCACTGAACCAAATTAAATTGTTTGTGTGACAAGAGCGCGGGGGCGCGGTGTTTATACCGGCGCCGTGAGACGCCCGGGATCCGGGGTCCTGCCGGCGGGCGAAGGGTGGCGAGCAGCAAGACGCCAATCACTGAGTCAAAATCAGAACGAGACGCTTGCTCCTTCAGGATGAGTCAGGCTGAAGAAGAATCGCGCACTGAGTCATATCTACAGACGTGATCTGGAGGGATAGAGGGATGAAGGGATGGAGGGATGGAGGGATGTGCAACAGGCGTATTGTCTGTGAGAGGTGTGGGAGGTGTGGGAGGTAACGCTTAAGCGTGAGAACAGAGCAGCCACTTGTTATACTGATGGATATCTATAAACGAATAGAAAAAAAAGAAAAGAAAAACAGCTAGCGAAGAAAATCGAGATGCACTGGATATTTGGCAACCCAAAATAATTTTTACCAATCACTTTTGAAGACTTTTCACTCTAATATTAAACAATTCAGAGTCAATTTTATTAATTAATATTACTTAGAAGCCTTTACAAAATTAATTTAAGACACTTTAATTATTTAATTGAATATGAAATGGCCGGAATATGGTAAAAACCAGGAAAATTCTTAGGCGCTTTTCAGATTTTCTATTTTATTTTTCTTATAACATTTTTTTTAATCAAATATGGACGTACGAAAAACGCAAATATGAAAATTATGATTAATAATTTTTATAAACAAGGCATATTTCACCCTAAATGTTTATTTTCTGAAAGTAGATTCAGCTGAATATGTGAGATAACTGAAAAGTAGAGATTCTAAGCTTTAAAGTGGCTATATATTGGGTGTGTATACTGAACCTTTAATTATTCATAAACAAAGCCAGATATTAAATATGACATTACACTTCACTAACAGTATAATTTCACACCTGTCACCTGCATCGCTTAAAAATAGCAACAGTATTTACAAATACATACATTTCTGGTGTGTTGCGATGTTGCAACTGAAAACATTCTATAAAAGTGCGCCACTGACTGAATACAACCCAGACAAACGTCAAGAGTCAGACGTTCATTGCTATCTTGGCAGTGAATTGCCAAAACACAGCAGTGCACAAACCCAACTTTTACATCAACAATAAACAGAATGAACGAGCACGTCAGTTTCTGAGTTTTAGTTTGCTGAGAAGTGTTTGTTGGACAAGTCCAGGAAGCTGCGCTGTTTAAATAGCAATCTGCCAAAGTCAGAGCTCACCTGGTTCTTAAAGGGAATGATGATAATCACTATTAAATAAAATTACAGGGCTTATTATATTTTTTTATCTTTAAACTACAACTTTTACAAATATTTAAAAAAAAATATTTAATGAACATGTGTTACATCCAAGCAGACATGCCAACAAAGCACAATACATTTCACCTCACTGTGCTAATTAAGTTCATATGTGAGTGAAATTCGCACAGATAAAGCTTTTTTTTTCTTTTAATCAAAAAGAAATGCTAGGGCTAAGTTAGCTCAGCTAATGTTACTAATGTTATCTTAGCCCTTTACAGCAACAAATTAAAACATGCAAAAAAGGCATGTACTAATTATCTTAATTAATCATGGGTGTGGTTAATTTTTTATAAACCAATAAGTGATCTGGTTGCCATTCCCTTTAAGAAGCAGGTGAGCTCTGACTTTGGCACGTTCGTATCTTAACAGTGTGGCGCTTTTGTGCTTTTCAGCAGATATAGGACACTGACCTGAAGATACACCAGCAGCTCATTTAAGGGAACAGTAATAATATTTAATTCTTTATTCTGTTTATTGTTTATGTAAAAGATAGGACTGAATGGCTGACTGTTGACTGTTGTCAGGGTTTTAATCAGTCAGTGGCGCACCACCAGTGTATTTCCCTCCGCCAAGATAAAAGCACACCTAAAATTTACCGGAACACACCTGAGTTCACTATCAGTGTAGATTTATTCCTAAAATATTTCTATTTTATTTGGCTGAAAGTTGTGTTCATCTTAATCATTTCGGTTGCCAGATATTTAGCGCACCCCTACTCTAGTGTTTGTAGTATTTAAGAAATGATGCTCTAGAGATCTTGGATGAGGTGTGGGAATTTTATTCTAAATTCTTTATTATTTCTTTTTTTTTTAAGTCTATAGAGACTTCAGACTCCGCCTTCTTCCTCCTTCGTTCTCTTCTTCTTGATTTACGTCTCGTTCGCTCGGATAAGAGAGAGAGCTCCTCAGGGCTCCTCAGGGCTCCTCACTCATCCCCGCTGAAGGCAGCACTTTCCCTAACGTCCTGCTGTGATTACCGCCTCTATAGCTCACATTAATACAGCGCTGACCTTGGCTCAACACCTCCCATCCCTCCATCCCTCTATACCTCCACCCTCCTCCACCAGTACTGATCTGGTATTCATCAGGAGAGCTCTCAGCATGGACCTGAATCATCAACTCCAACAGACCATAATCACCACAAAACGCTGTTTATACTCGTTTAAACGTGTGCATAGAATACTGTGGATAGTCAAATTTTATATATTTGTATATTTTATATATTTGAGGAGAAACAACTTCCTTATAACAGAAAAGTTTGATCTTCTGATGTCACTTAAGACCTCGAGACATTGAGTCCCATGATTTTTGTCATGTTCATGAGAGCTAAAGTGCACTGGGTTGTGTGGGCGGAGTCTTCTTTATTGAATGCGGATGTGAACATCCCTTTCAGACAGCTTCCTCTTACAGCGTCCACAGTTAATCCTGCTGGATGTGGTTGGTCCTTCTTGGTGGTATGCTGACATTACCCTGGATACTGTATATATATATATATATATATATACTGCAGAGTAAAGAAAAATTAAGACATCCCGTCTTATTTGCATATGCAGGAATCATTTGGGTTAAGTGATTTTTTTTTATTTAAAATGCCTCTATTGGTTACTCAGTTTTTAAGGGTTCACTTACTTTTTCTAGCCTAAAATGAATTCCAGTTTATTAAAATATAGAAGCAAAGCAAATCAGAAGTCTGCATTCATTTATTATATCATTATAAAGTGTCCTTACATTTCCTACACTGGACACTCTATATTATATAACTATATTCTATATAATTATGGTATGTAATATGTGTAAATATATGTAATCAAGCAACTCGAGAAGATTTTACCAAAAAACACACTTAATCATTAAAAAATTGTTCTTTGGTATCAGTTTTATTTTATTCTATTTATTTTTTCCACAGTTATCTCGACCGTGCAATGTGATTGGCTGAGAGGCGTTTTATGAGTGACATTATCAGCCGGAAATGCACTGTAACTGAAGCTCTTCATGTATTACAGTATTATATACTGGTAACCCAGCAATGGTGAAGCACTTACAAACCAAATACAAAAAAAAAAATATTTTTATTTTTATTACACACATTATCAGCCACCCATATCAGGTTAAGAGTTGTTTTTATTATTAAAATAAAAGCTTAAGTGAATATATTCTCCAGTTAATATATGGTATTTTAAGATGAAAGTAAGGTGGACTCTATAATTGTAATTCCGCAGGTCTTGCCGCTTGCCGCTATTTACAGTACGCTTAGATTTGCACAATTTTGACTGAAATGGCCGATAATGCAGAGTTTACAGCGCAGCTAAAGCTGAAAAGATCTATTAAGATCTATTAAGCTTTATGAAGCTTAATTAAGCTTTATGAAACAGGTCTCCCCAATAATGTTAATGTTATTATAATGCATTATATCGCTTTGTGGTATGAAGCTTTATACTGTGGTGTTATAACGTTTTATGTTTGCGATTATAAACATTTAAGTATGGTTAGAAAGGCTTACGTCAAGTGTTATAAAGCATAATGAATGGTTTGTGAAGCTTTATGAATGCAGTTTGTTGAAGAAAACGTAGCGACACCCCTGTTCCTTACTATTGTCGCATTAAAATGCGCTAATGTGTGTATTTACATACATTTCTCTCCTCTAAAGCCGGAGTTTATTTGGTATTCTGGAGATAATAACTCGTTTAAGCTGTGGATGTAGCTTCACTGTGTCCTCGTCCTTGTGATGGACGGAGACCCTGCGGAGGGGGGCGGAGCCTCACGCTGTTCTCAGCCTTTTACCCAGCGCTCTCACCAAGGCTACCGGCGATGGGCCTTGAGAGCTCTCACTGGGCAGTGCTGTCAACCTTCAGCAATAGCTGAAGAGAGTGTGAGTGTGTGTGTGTGTGTGTGTGTGTGTATAAGTGTGGGTAAGTGTGTGTAGGCGGTAGTGTGTAAGAGTGTTTACAGCGTCGCACTACTACAGCTCTCACAGCATGCCTACTTTCACATTTAATACGTTTATTAATGTTAAAAACACATCAGTAATATGCAGAGGTGGAAAGTAATGAATTACATTTACTCACATTACTGTAATTAAGTAGATTTTATGAGTACCCACAGATGCTGTTGCTACAGCTGGGCCTGTAGATCCTGTAGCTCTACACTAGTCCCTGAGCTCCCGTAAATGCTGGATTGGAGATAAATATGGCAACCAGACAGGCCAAGGAAATGTTAATGTATTTTGGGCGTAACATGAAATAAACCAATCAGTGTGTCACTCGCCAAATCCCTTTAAGAGCCAGGTGCGCTCTGACTTAGAAATAGCAGTGTTATTTTATTCTCTATTCTAGCGCAGAAAAACGCATTTCTAGCGCAGAAAAACGGTCCAAAGAGTCTAAAAGCGGAGAGAGTGCGCATTTCTAGCACAGAAAAACGGGCCAAAGAGTCTAAAAGCGGGGAGAGTGAGCATTTCTAGCACAGAAAAACAGGGCAAAGAGTCTAAAAGCGGAGAGAGTGAGCATTTCTAGTGCAGAGAAACAGGGCAAAGAGTCTAAAAGCGGAGAGAGTGAGCATATCTAGCGCAGAAAAACAGGGCAAAGAGTCTAAAAGCGGAGAGAGTGCGCATTTCTAGTGCAGAGAAACGGGGCAAAGAGTCTAAAAGCGGAGAGAGTGAGCATATCTAGCGCAGAAAAACAGGGCAAAGAGTCTAAAAGCGGAGAGAGTGAGCATTTCTAGTGCAGAGAAACGTGGCAAAGAGTCTAAAAGCGGGGAGAGTGCGCATTTCTAGCACAGAAAAACGGGCCAAAGAGTGTAAAAGCGGAGAGGGTGCTCAGTTGTAGTGCAGAAAAACGGGGCAAAGAGTCTAAAAGCGAAGAGAGTGCGCATTTCTAGCACTGAAAAACAGGCCAAAGAATCTAAAAGAGTCTGGCCCCCAACAAAAAAAGTTTGGACAGTCTCGGCTGATGGAATACGTAGTGATGGTAAAATGAAGATTTTTAATGCTCCCAGCTGGGCCTTATCGATTGGTCGATCGGTCTCTATTAGCCAATGATGCTGAAGTGTTAATGTGGACCTCGGGCTGCTGCTGAAGCAGCGTTCTGATTGGTGAATATGTATGAAAGCAGTATAGTGAGGAATCGAGCGTTAGGCCGGGCTGAGGGATTAGTTAGAGTGGCTGTGGAGCTTTGGCTGGTTTTAATGAATGAGGGAAAGCGGGTCTCTTTCCTCGCGGTTTCTCCTCACATTAATATGGCAGCTACTCCTTGCCTGTGCCTCTCTCGGTGATCCCATCTCCCCGGGCTTATTGCGTCTGGATGGCATTATCAGCGTGCCGTTGTCTTGAGCTGATACATGGGCTCAATATTAAGCGCCCTTTACCTTTCGGAGGGGTGGATTTTCTGCTTTTTAGATGTTTTTAAATGACGTTACGGCCGTGTGGATTTTTAATAATTCTACTCTCAGAACGGTCAGATGGGGAACTCTCTGCTCTACACAACTTGTAGTCTTGGTAATGGGTCCTAATTTAATGGGTCTTCTTTCCAAAATCCCATTTAATAGCAAAAACTAGGGGTGCACCAAATATTTGGCAACAGAATCTAGCTAAAAAAACTGACTAAATAATAAAAAATATTTTATATGTACTCTTTTAAGTCTTCTTCATCAGCATCACTTATCAGTTCAATACCTCCGCCTCTTTTTGAACTGCTGCTGATGCTGTAGACAGCGACTCGGTTCTGATACAACAGCTCACAGACGCAGCCTCGTGCTGATCATCATCACCCTCTGGAGTGATTAGAAGAAAGAGAAGAGCACCATCTATTGTACTGTACCCACCCAGAGAGAGGAAGGCTGTATAAATTGTGCTCTCTCAGTGCTCCGGCAGCTGATGGCAAGCTGCATGACCAGGATTCGAACCATGAAAAGAGAGAGAGATAGAAAGAGAGAGAGAGAGAGAATGGAGGTGTTGGTTGTAAGGCAGCACTGCGGACCCTCGCTCTGCCCCTTTAATTAAACGGCAGCGAGAAAAAACACAAGAGCAGAATTCACCTGATCACCCCGCGGCCCGCCAGCCAATCTAATGGAGATGTAAATGCGCATTAGCATATAAATTGGGCAGAAAATTGAAAAGTGCATTACGGCATTTAGACCCCAAAACTGCAATATTGCTTTAAGTCCCTTTGGGGGGGGACGACGTCTCTGCGGGAAACTCCATATTATCCTATAACACCGTCCTCGCCATACCATAAACCCCCAGCTGGATGCATTTCCCAAGCTGCTGCTGCAGTGTGTGTGTGTGTGTTGGGGGGGGGGGGGGGGGGGGGTGGGGGGGGGTGGGGGTGTTTAAACATGTGTGTGTAGTGATGTTATGTAGTAGGATGTTCTGCTGTAATGGTAGAATTTACACTTTTACTGTTAAATTAAATAGAATTATAGTATTCCTTACAGTATTTATTACAGTAATAGAATTATAGAATGAGTTTATTGGGGGAAACCGAAAAATATTATATTATTATTACTATTATTATTATTTTAATAAAACTTTACCTTTTAGCTTTTATATATATATCAATGTGCCTTTTTGTAATCGTTTATTTTTCCCATGGGCAATGCTAAAATCACTATAACAAACTCTACAGTGGGCAAGACTTTCACTGTTTTTTACTTTTATTAGACATGGATATACTTTAGAGTAGTGTGAGGTGAAATGAGCTTTGCTGGGAGCCATGATGATCCTGAACGCATCCCATCCAGGAGAGAAAAAAACACTGCCCGTCCACACTAAAAAACTGATCGGCTAAACCGGGCATGGAGTAGAAGCAGTAGTAGAAGTGTGAGCTATTAATAGTACTGGGTCGAGGTGTGTGCAATCAATAGGATGGCGAGCCGGAACGCTGATGCGTCACGTGATCCGGTATGTCCGGAGAGTTGAGGGAGTTGTGCATAAAGGCACATTATAAACTAGATGGCAGTACCTGCAGAAGGTGTTGCAAGGTGGTTGCTAAGGTGTTGTTATGGTATCCAGCGTGGTTGTTATGGTTTTGCTAAGTGGTCGCTAGGCAGTTGATAAAGTGTTGCTAGGTGGTTGCTAAGGTGTTGTTATGGTATCCAGCGTGGTTGCTATGGTGTTGCTAAGTGGTTGCTAGGTGGTTGCTAAGCAGTTGCTAGGTGGTTGCTAAGGTGTTGCTCTGATATCCGATTGCAATTCCTGCAGAAACTGCGAGTGTGATTGCAGTGCTGGCTGGTATCTATGGTGGTTGCTATGGTGTTGCTAAGGTGTTGCTAGGTAGTTGCTAAGGTCTTGCTACGGTATGCGAGGTGGTTGCTATGGTGTTGCTAAGTGGTCGCTAGGCGGTTAATAAAGTGTTGCTAAGTGGTCGCTAGGCGGTTAATAAAGTGTTGCTAGGTGGTTGCTAAGGTATTGCTATGGTATCCGGGGTGGTTGCTATGGTGTTGCTAAGTGGTTGCTAGGTGGTTACTATGGTGTTGCTAAGTGGTTGCTAGGTGGTTGCTAAGATGTTGCTATGGTATCTGTGGTGGTTGCTATGGTGTTGCTAGGTGGTTGCTAAGGTGTTGCTATGGTATCCAGGGTGGTTGCTAAGGTGGTTACCAAGTGGTTGTTAAGGTGGTTGCTAAGGTGTTGCTAAGTGGTTGCTAAGGTGATGCTCTGGTATCCGGTGTGGTTGCTATAGTGTTGCCAAGTGGTTGCTAGGAGGTTGCTAAAGTGGCTATAAGTTCTATTGACCGTCTGGATAATAATAATAATAAGAAGAAGAAGACCCCCAACCTCCCACCCAAGCACCACAACAAACCCCCCACCCCCCACGTCTCCTCCTACCTGATTATTAATATGGGAAGCTAAATATTCACTATTGCTTGTGTGTAGTCAGGCAGCAGTGTGTGTTCTGCACAGCTACAGGAGCCTGGGGTTGGGGGTTCAGTCCTCACACTTGTCTCACTCTGTCTCTCACTATCTCTCTGTCTCACTCTGTCTCTCTGTCTCTTTGTTTCCTCTGTTTTTTCACTTCCCAGGAGTATATGGGAAATTGGCAAATTGGCCAAGCTCAATTTCCTCTATGTGTGAATAATGATCAGGGTAAACAGGTACCACTGTTTTCCTTCCAGCAGTGGCGGCTCCAGCCTGTATGGAGTGATGGACCAAATATCCATCTAAAACCTGAGATTTCTCAACTTTTTTTATGCAAACTCATCATTTATATCATCCTGGCCAGATGCAGCCTTGTGCTGATCCACATCACCTTGGGAGTGATGAAGGGAAAGAGCGCCCTCTACTGTACTGTAGCAATGTACCAACTATGCTCTCTCAGGGCTCCGCTAGTCGATGGCAAGCTGCATGACCAGGATTCGAACCGGCGATCTCCTGATTATAGTGGCAGCATTTTAGACCGCTGGAACACTTAATTTCCAGCTTAATTTCTTAATTTCATACTATTATATACAGTTATTAGCACAAACTGTTAAGCATGGTGGTGGTAGCATCTAGTGGTTTTAAGGTTGCTTAGGAACACCTCAGCCATGAATACTGATGGGGGTGAAGACGTTATTCCTTCACCAGTCAAAGGATACAAACTGCTGACCTTCAGGGCCCAAGCCCGCTAACGATTAGCGCTCAGACATCCCATAATAACATTTTAATAATAAAGCTAAATGATAATAACACCCGTCTCTGGCTGCTGAGGGTTAACGCTGTGATGGATGTGAGGTTTGGGAGGAACACAAATCAACAGGATGATAAATGGCTGTTTGTTAGTGTGTGTGTGTGTGTGTGTGTGTGTGTGTGTGTGTACGTGCTGGAGGTGAAGGTGACCTAGATTATTCTGCAGCTTCAAACCCTCCTGTTTTATTCAATGACTGTAACCTCTCCCTCATCTGGGTTTAGCTTAGTGTGTGTATAGTGTGTGTGTGTGTGAGTGTGTGAGTGTGTGTGTGTGTGTGTGTGTGTGTGTCCAGTGCAGCTGGTGTTATTCAGAGTCAGGTGCTTGATTAAAGCACTATCACAATAATACTGTGATGTCACACAGAACAATCCTATAAATACCAATAATTAATAGAAAATATATATAAACGTAATATAATAAGTTGTGAATCTCATAGAGCTGTACTGTTCTCACAATAGAAAGTATGATGAAAAGGTGAAGTTAAAGGTGATGATAAAGTGATTGTAAAGGTAATTGTAAAGGTGATGGTAAAGTGATGGTAAAAGGGATTTTAAAGGTAATTGTAAAATAATGATGAAAGGATGGTGAAGGTAGTGATAAAGTGTTGGTAATGGTAATGGTAAAGTGATGGTATAGGTAATTGTTAAGGTGATGGTGAAAGTGATGGTATAGATGATGGTGAAAGTGATGGTATAGATGATGGTGAAAGTGATGGTATAGATGATGGTGAAAGTGATGGTATAAATGATGGTGAAAGTGATGGTAAAGGTAATGGTAAAGTGATGGTAAAGATGATGGTGAAAGTGATGGTATAGATGATGGTGAAAGTAATGGTATAAATGATGGTGAAAGTAATGGTAAAGTGATGGTATAGATGATGGTGAAAGTGATGGTAAAGTGATGGTATAGATGATGGTGAAAGTGATGGTAAAGTGATGGTAAAGATGATGGTGAAAGTGATGGTATAGATGATGGTGAAAGTGATGGTATAGATGATGGTGAAAGTAATGGTATAAATGATGGTGAAAGTAATGGTAAAGTGATGGTAAAGGTGATGGTGAAAGTGATGGTATAGATGATGGTGAAAGTAATGGTATAAATGATGGTGAAAGTAATGGTAAAGTGATGGTAAAGATGATGGTGAAAGTGATGGTAAAGGTAATGGTAAAGTGCTGGTATAGGTAATAATAAAGGTGATGGTGAAAGTGATGGTAAAGTGATGATAAAAAGGATAAAGTAATGTTGACAGTGATGGTAAAAACAATGGTAAAGTGATAGTAAAGATGATGATAAAAATAATGATAAAGGTGATGGTGAAAGTGATGATCAAGTGATGGTAAAGATAATGATAAACTGATGGTGAAAGTGATGGTGAAGGTAATGATAAAGTGATGGTAAAGGTAATTGTTAAGGTGATGGTGAAAGTGATGGTATAGATGATGGTGAAAGTGATGGTATAGATGATGGTGAAAGTGATGGTATAGATGATGGTGAAAGTGATGGTATAGATGATGGTGAAAGTAATGGTAAAGTGATGGTAAAGATGATGGTGAAAGTGATGGTAAAGGTGATGGTGAAAGTGATGGTATAGGTAATAATAAAGGTGATGGTGAAAGTGATGGTAAAGATGATGGTGAAAGTGATGGTAAAGTGATGATAAAGAGGATAAAGTAATGTTGACAGTGATGGTAAAAACAATGGTAAAGTGATAGTAAAGATGATGATAAAAATAATGATAAAGGTGATGGTGAAAGTGATGATCAAGTGATGGTAAAGATGATGATAAAGGTGATAGTGAAAGTAATGCTGAAAGTGATGGTAAAGGTGATGGTAAAGATAATGATAAACTGATGGTGAAAGTGATGGTGAAGGTAATGATAAAGTGATGGTAAAGTCACGGTAACAGTGATGGCGAAAGTAAAATGATGGTAAAAGTGATGGTAAAAGTGATGATAAAGGTAATGATAAAGTGACAATAAAAATGATAAAGTGATGGTAAAGTTATGATAGAGATGATAAAGTGATGGTGAGAGTGATGGTAAAGGCTGTATTTGTGTGTTATTGGATCAGGCAGCTGATGCTGGTGAACGCGGCGTTGACGTCTTTCGTTCATCACGCTGGTTTATGTGAGTAATTATGGTGATATTTGGGGGGAGTGTGAGCGTGACTAATCACTATAATATGGCGGAGAATTACAGGAGGTAAATTATATTAAGAGGAAGTGTTTTGATATGAATCACAGGCCTCTCTCTCTGTGATGTTATCATCATTATGCTAATCTATGGTGAGAATTTAGTCGTGCGGGGCTGAACTGTTTTTTGAGCTGATGCTTTTAGAAATGTTCAGTGTTCCATATATTAAAAAAATGTAGTTTGAATCTTAAAAAAAAATACTTTTAGGCTATTTCATTAATTTAATGGATAAAAACCAGTAAGAAAACCATGTTTAGTATTCTGTATTTATCATTTTTGGTGCATACCTATTAAAAACCTACTTAAACACCATGGAAGCCACCTAGCAACACCCTAACTACAATGTAGCAACCCCTTAGCAACACCATAACAAACAGCTACAAACAGGATGGAAGCCACCAAGCAACACCCTAGCTACCATGTAGCAACAACTTAACACCATATCAAACAGATGCAAACACCATGGAAGCCACCTAGCAACCATGTAGCAACACCATACTGAACAGCTACAAACACAATGGAAGCCACCTAGCAAAACTTTAGCAACCATGTAGCAACAACTTAGCAACGCCATACCAATCAGATGCAAACACCATGGAAGCCAACTAGCAACACCCTAGCAACCATGTACCAACAACTTAGCAACACCACAGAAAACAGCTAAAAACAGCATGGTGAATTTACTCACATTTCTTATTCTACGGGTGGGATATTTAGTTTCTTCCTGTGGACATGTTGCCATGCTGTTTGGATTTGAAAAATTTTATAACATAATAATATAATAATTTTATAGTATTTAATCCAGTGCTCCTTATGTGTGAATTCTACCAGTCAGGTATTAAAGGAGCAGAAGTACAGCGTTATCAAGGAGTTTAGGAGTTTAGTTCTCTCCAGCACCAAGTATTAGCATTAGCATTAGCCGCTAACCACAGCATTAGCTCTTTCATCGTTCAGAGGTGAGTATATCAGACTGTAGTCTGTGCGTTAATCGTGTTAAAACAAGCTACGTGGGACGAATCACTAGCTAATATCACCCTGTCTAACCGCAACACTCAGGGCTAGCGCCAAGCACTGCTAACTGCGGTTATTGCTGCTAGCGCAGCTGCTAACCGTGCTAAAATACTGTAAATCTAAGCTTTAGAAGTGCTTTACTCACCCAAATTAACAGGAGTTTTCAGGAGATAAATCTGTGTAGATTAACATCCAGCACTCGTTTAACTTTAAAATAATGTCTTTTTTTAAAGAATGACAATTTTGTGTAAATAGACTTAAAATGCACCTTATAAGTGTGCCGTATAATACGGTGCACCTTATAGTCTGTAAAATACGGTAACTTTATGCGTTCTCCTAGACTGGAATTGCTAACAATTGCTAATTGCTAACCTGAAAGAATGCTAACAGTGCTAAACTGGGGCAATGCTAACAATTTTGCACCTTTGACAATGCTAACCTTAGCCAAAAAAAAGTTAAATATATTTCGCTTGGATTTGCCATGAATCCAGTACATGATAAGTTGTGTAAAAATGTGATAAAATAGTATTAAATTATTTTATTGTTTAATTGAAAGCTGTAAACTTGAACAGCTCTCCTTGAACATCCGACTCTGAGATAAATTAAGCGCAGATATTTCAGATACATTTTCTATTGCCTTATAAAAGTGCTACATTATCCTGCATTATTAGAAGCATATCTGTATAAAAGCGTTCTGATTATAACTTTAATTTAATTACAGTCGGGCACAGTTCGGCTGTGTGATTTCGCGTGAAAGACGCAGGGTAATAGATTATAAGAGCACAGAGATGAGTCTGTGCTGGATGTGTTTAATAAGACGTGTTTATTATCAGTGGGTAATGAAATAATCGCAGGCGATTGGCCCGGTCTGCGTCTGTATCTCAGGGGGCTTGTTTCAGGCTAATGAGTGGCTACGGTTGCTACGGTCGGGTCAGGCGTTTGGAGTGGACAGCTAAGAGGCCGGAGGAAGGAAGTCAGCACGTCAACATGTCCCTCAGAAACAAATGTAATTAATGGTGGAAAGCCACTTAGCTTGTTTGTGGTCGGGGGCTGCGACTGCAAGGCCTTGTGGGAAAATTGAGGGAGTGACGGCTTTGCTGCTGGTTGGATTTCTGTGTGTGTGTGTGTGTGTGTGTGTGTGTGTGAGGGAATGCTGGGTCTATTTAAAGAAATGGGCAGAATTTCAGTGGTTGAGATGTAAACATTTTATAAGAAAAATTCTTATTTTTATCTTCTATTATATGTTTTTTAATATCTTATTTTAAATTATTTTATATATTTTATTAAACTGCTGTGTCGTTTATTTATTATTTATTCATTTATTTTTATAATTTTTTTGACAATCCCTTAGTAAGTAGACTTAATGGATGTTGGGATTCGCTGATTAGCCTGTGTGCTAACCCCGTGCTAGTGATGCAGGACGAGGCCTGGAGCAATGCGGGATGAGTGTTGTAGCCAGCGTGCTAATACTGCGATATCAATGCAGAATAAGTTAATTAGCCAGCGTGCTAACACCTTGATATCAATGTGGGATGAGTGTAGTAGCCAGCGTGCTAATACTGCGATAGCAATGTGGGATGAGTGTAGTAGCCAGCGTGCTAATGCTGCGAAAGCAATGTGGAATAAGGCCAGTAGTTGGTGTGCTAATACTGTGGTAGCAATACTGGATAAGGCCAGTAGCCTGCGTGCTAACGCCTTGATACCAATGCAGGATGAGTGTGGTAGCCAGCGTGCTAACATCTTAATACTGCTATAGCAATGTGGGATGAGGCCAGTATCCAGTGTGCTCTTAATGTGTTCCTGCGTTAGCATTGGTTATGATAGTGATGATGGTAGAGTTCTGGTGATTGGCTGATTAAGTGAGTTATTGAGTTAATGAGTCACATGATTATTTTTACCTGTATTGATATTTCTTTGCAGGTGTGGAAATGATTTTCCCCAACCCCACCAAACAAACCCGCCCCCCCATAACCCCGCCCCCCTCTCTCTCTCAGAGCTCTGGGTGCTCCTGCTGTGTGATTGGAGCTCGGTTTGCAGTATGAATGGAGAAATCCAATATTTGATCACATGATCAGATCTGAACAAGAACAGCTTAGCGGGAATCTTTCTATTCATCTTTCAATCTATCGCTCTTCTCCTCCTCTTTCCTTTCTCTCTCTCTATATCCCTCACTCACTCTGCTCTTTTTCACTTATCTCTTTTCCCTTATGTTTTTTCTCTCACATTTCATTCATCTCAGACACCTCTCTCTCTCTCTCTCTCTCTCTCTCTCATTTTTTACCCTCCCTCTATCCCTATCTCACCCTTCTTCCTCTCTATCTCTCTGTTCCGTACCATGTCCCCTGTCTTTTTCTCTCACTCCATCTTTCTCTTTTCATCTTTCATACTTCTAATTCATTCTCTCTCTCCCTTACTCATCCTCCTCTTTCTCTATCTCTCTTTTCTCTCTCTCTTTGTGCACATCTTTATCTCATCTCCATTTCTCTCCCTCTCTCTGTTTCTTTCTGTATCTCTCTCTCCATCTCTCTTTCTCTCTCTTTCCCACTCTCCTTCTCTCTATGTATCTCTCTTTCTTCATCACTCTCTCCCTCTCTCTGTTTCTTTCTGTATCTCTCTCTCCATCTCTCTTTCTCTCTCTTTCCCACTCTCCTTCTCTCTATGTATCTCTCTTTCTTCATCACTCTCTCCCTCTCTCTTTTTCTTTCTGTATCTCTCTTTCTCCATCACTCTCTCTCCATCTATCTCTCTCTCTCTCTTTTCTTTCTGTATTTCGCTCTCCACCACTCTCTCCATCTCTCTCTCTTTCTCAGTATCTCTCTTTCTCTTTATGTATCTCCCTCTCTCTGTTTCTTTCTGTATCTCTCTTTCTCCATCACTCTCTCTCCATCTATCTCTCTCTCTCTTTTCTTTCTGTATTTCTCTCTCCACCACTCTCTCCATCTCTCTCTCTTTCTCAGTATCTCTCTTTCTCTTTATGTATCTCCCTCTCTCTGTTTCTTTCTGTATCTCTCTTTCTCCATCACTCTCTCTCTCTTTACCGCTCTCCTTCTCTCTATGTATGTCTCTTTCTCCATCACTATTTCCCTCTCTCTGTTTCTTTTTGTATCTCTCTCTCCATCTCTCTCTCTCTCTCTCTCTGGGTGAAGGAGGGAGGGAGGGGCTGTGTTGAGCAGTGCGTACTGTTTCCAGGGTAACAGTGGTGCAGGAGGAGAATCAGTGGGGAGAGCAGAGCACCGGAGTCAAATCCAGCATTTCATAGCCCTGTACTGTGTGTGTGTGTGTGTGTGTGTGTGTGCACGAGTGTGTGTATATACTCGTGCGTGTGTGTGTGTGTGTGTGTGTGTTTGGTAGGGGCGTTGTCAAACACACTGCAGAATTTGGGTTTGTCTTAAACACACAGGTCCAATCGAATACCAACACTTCATCTCACACACCAGTGTTTAATCCACGATTAGAATAACTTATTATTAAAACTAATTATTAAAACACTGTATTTTGTTAGTTTAGCTCGTTGACCCTTGACCTACATTCACACAGGTGAGTTCTGATAATTATGAGAAAGGGTTAAGGAGCCAATCAAGTTTCCACTGTGAGGAACAGAGTGAGGAAATGGAAAAACTACAGATACAGTTCTAGTTAAAGACCTGAAGCTGCAGAACAAGAAAAATCTCAGATAATCAGAGGAGAAGGATGGAGAGACCAGTTATAGTGAACCTACAGATCTCCAGACCAGCTCCAACATCTACAACATCATCATCATCTTACTGCTGCAGATAATAGAGTCACTGTTCATCGTTCACTATTCACTATTCACTATTCAGCTCACTTTACACAAGGAGAGGCTGTATGAAAGAGTATTTACTGCAGAAGAAGCCTTTTCTGAGCACACGCCACAAACAGAGTCAATTCAGGTATGTTGAAGCTAAAGCACATTTAGATAAGCAGCTTCTGGAATTTTAGATTAAGGTTCTCTATAATTATTAGAGTTATTTTAAAGGCGGTTATTTGTATGCATGGAGGAAAAAGAACACAGCTTTACTGCTCCCCACAGTAAAATTAGTGCCGGTTCCATCATGCTGTGGGGATTTGGTGGATCAGTGCAGGTACTGGTAATCTTGTTAAAGTTGAGGATCTCATGGATTCCAGTCAATATCAGCAGATTCTTCAGAACAATGTTGAAGAATCAGTGAGAAAGTTGAAGTTGAAGTTGAAGCTTCGCTGGAAGGGCTGGATACTGCAACAAGACAACGACACTAAACACTAAACACCCTAAACACTGATCAAAATCTACTAAAGCACTGAAGTATTCATGCAGAGAAACACAGAAGTACAACGTTCTGTAATGATCATCTCAGATCATCTCAGTCCTCAATCCAGGCCTAGCAACCACCACAGACATCATAGCAACACCCTAGCAACCACCTAGCAACACCTTAGCAACCACATAGCAACCACCACAGACATCATAGCAACATCTTAGCAACCACCTAGCAACTGCTTAGCAACACCATTGCAACCACCATGGATACCATAGCAATGCCT
This sequence comes from Astyanax mexicanus, assembly GCF_023375975.1. Taxonomy (NCBI): domain Eukaryota; kingdom Metazoa; phylum Chordata; class Actinopteri; order Characiformes; family Acestrorhamphidae; genus Astyanax; species Astyanax mexicanus. Next base: position 1,009,986 of record NC_064411.1, read on the forward strand.
TAGCAAACACCTAGCAACACCTTAGCAACCACCTAGCAACCACCACAGACACCATAGCAACGCATTAGCAACCACCTAGCAACTCCTTAGCATCACCATAGCAACCACCATGGATACCATAGCAACACTTTAGCAAACACCTAGCAACACCTTAGCAACCACCTAGCAACCACCACAGACACCATAGCAACGCCTTAGCAACCACCTAGCAACTCCTTAGCAACACCATAGCAACCACTATGGATACCATAGCAACGCCTTAGCAACCACCTAGCAACATCTTAGCAACTGCTTAGCAACACCATAGCAACCACCATGGATACCATAGCAACGCCTTAGCAACCACCTAGCAACATCTTAGCAACTGCTTAGCAACACCATAGCAACCACCATGGATACCATAGCAACGCCTTAGCAACCACCTAGCAACACCTTAGCAACCACCTAGCAACTGCTTAGCAACACCATAGCAACCACCATGGATACCATAGCAACGCCTTAGCAAACACCTAGCAACACCTTAGCAACTGCTTAGCAACACCATAGCAACCACTATGGATACCATAGCAACGCCTTAGCAACCACCTAGCAACACCTTAGCAACCAGCACAGACACCATAGCAAGCACCTAGCAAAATCATAGCAACGACCATAGTGAATGGTGGGAGCTATTTTAGCTGCGCAACCATCCTGCGTTTCCTTCAGGAAATGCACTTTTCTAGTTAAAATTTTTAAATCTGTTGTGTGATTTAAAGCTAATGTTGTATTTCTGCAAAAGGAGGATCTAACACTAAATAGTGATGTCATTTTTCTGTTCCCTGATTTAGTTTATTTAGAACTATTGCACATTTTCTGAAATTAAAGTAAATTCTATAAATTTCATTTCACTTCTCAAATATCCCTGTGTTCATCTGATATGTATGCTATATTTAACTGATATTTCTAATCTGAACAACTAATGATTTATAAAGGATATAAAGGAAAATCATGAAAATTATCAGGGGTGAACAAACTTTTTTTATACCAGTGTATGTGTGTATTTGTATATAGGTGTGTATTTGTGTGTGTGTGTGTGTGTGTGTGAGAGAGAGATAGAGAGAGATAGAGAGTAGAAAAGAGAGAGAGAGAAAGAGAGAGAGAGCTGATGGTCCCTGATAGTCTTCAGCAATTAAGCAGGACGTTAATTGTCTACAGAGTCGATGACATTGATCCCTCATTTTTACGAGGTTTTTTTTATATTCAGCAGAGACCCGATACGACCCCCCCCCCACACACACACACACTCACACACACACACACACACACACACACACACACACTGAGTGTGATTTATTACTCATATTAACCCTTACAGATCTCCATCTATTACTGTCAGAGTGATTTACCATTTTAAAACCATTACAGACTGATTATATAATTAAGTACGCCCACTGTGTTTACCTTATTTTAATTTTAAGACATGAAGGAGAGGCAGGGCTGGATCAATTAATAAAAACATATATATTATATTATATATTGACGGGTTTGAGGGAAATGGCAGTGGAAAATAGTTTTTCAATGCGTTTTCTTTTATTTTCATTACATTTTTTAGTTTCTTCAAAATAGCCCCCCTTTGCTCTGATTACTGCTTTAAGAGGTGGCCACCTGAAATGGTTTTCTCATCCAACAGTCTTGAAGGAGAAGGAGTTCCCAGAGGTGTTTATTAGCACTTGTTGCTCCTTTGCCTTCTTCACTCTGTGCTCCAGCTCACCCCAAACCCTAAATCTGGATTGGGTTCAGGTCCGGTGACTGTGGAGGTTCAGCTCATTTTTTATTAAGAACATAAAACTCCACATGTGTTCATTCATAGTTTTGATGCTTCAGTGAGAATCTACAATAATTTCCAGTATTTTAGCACGGTTAGCAGCAGCGCTAGTCACGGTTAGCAGTGCTTAGCGCTTAGTAAATGCCACCAGACAGAATTAGCCTAAGGAACCCTGAGCGCTATCAGCTAGCGGTTCGTCCCACGTAGCTTAGTTGTTTTTTTTATCACAGTAAACCTGCAAACTACAGTCTGATTTACTCACCTCTGAACAGCAAAAGAGCTAGCATTGCGGTTAGCGGCTAATGCTAATGCTGCTCCAGTCTCGGTGCTGGAGAAACTTCACTAAAACTCCTGTATAACTCTGTACTTCAGCGTTTAGAGTGACTTTACTGCTCCTTAATACCTGACTTAATACCTGAATTCATACATAAGGAGCACTAAACATTTTTGGGGAAAAATTAAAAGGATTTTAAGTGCATCTTTAATAGTGTCAAAATCTGGTATTTCCGATATATTGGCCAGCTCTTTGTTAAATTTGTGTTAAAACTTCAATGAATCCACTGATACAAACTACTCAATTACCACAATAATAATAATAATAATAATAATAATAATAATAATAATAATAATACTAATATACACACAGAACGAGAGATTATGCTCATGATTTTGTCGGAGTAACTGTCTCTACTGTCCAGGGAAGACTGTCTACTAAAATTTGGAGATTTATTAGTATTTAATATCACTCTCGTGACCCCCTCTGCAATAAATCAGGACCTCTTTAAGGTTAAGACCCCCCTGTTTTAGGCTGTATCGGTTTTTAAAACTATTATTTCAGAGAAATCAGAGAAAATGTACACTATAGTTCTATATATATATATATATATATATATATATATATATATATATAGAGAGAGAGAGAGAGATACAGTGAGAGATACAGAGATACACTGAGAGAGATACAGTGAGAGAAAGTGATACAGTGAGAGAGAGAGAGATACAGTGTGAGAAAGTGATACAGTGAGAGAGAGAGAGATACAGTGAGAGAGAGAGAGATACACAGAAAGATACAGTGAGAGAGATACAGTGAGAGAGATACAGTGAGAGAGAGAGAGATAGAGAGAGAGAGAGATACAGTGTGTGAGAGAGAGAGAAAATAAGAGAAAGAGAGAGAGAGATACAGTGTGTGAGAGAGAGAGAGAGAGAAAGTAAGAGAGAGAGAGATACAGTGTGTGAGAGAGAGAGAGAGAAAGTAAGAGAAAGAGAGAGAGAGATACAGTGTGTGAGAGAGAGAGCGAGATAGAGAGAGAGATACAGTGTGTGAGAGAGAGAGAGAGAAAGTAAGAGAAAGAGAGAGAGAGATACAGTGTGTGAGAGAGAGAGAGAAAGTAAGAGAAAGAGAGAGATACAGTGTGTGAGAGAGAGAGAGAGATAGAGAGAGAGATACAGTGTGAGAGAGAGCGAGAGAGAGAGAGAGATACAGTGAGAGAGAGAGAGAGAGAGAGAGAGAGTGTGAGAGAGAGAGAGAGAGAGTGGAGTGGAGTGTGTAGGCATAGGGTAATAGTGTGTGTCGAGTGGAGATGGATGTGTGTGTGTACAGGCAGTTGACTAGATGACAATAGTTACTCTATGACTTTCGGAAAGCAATCTGACACTGAGAAAAGAGCACACACACACACTTATACACACACACTTACACACACACACCTCTCTCACACACACACACACACACACACACACTCTCTCTCGCTCTCGTATACACCAGTCCTATATCTGCCCTCAGGCGAGGCACATCCTTAGTGAAGCAGTGCGCAATTTTTTATATCCTGTTCTGACAACATCTCCGTATCACTGTCCCAACACTTTCACCGCAGTCGCATTTTCACCCGCGGCTCTTCCCGCAGATAGAGGAGCTGCGGAGCTGCTGTCGCCGTGTGTTTTGACACCGGTGTCGTACATTCAGATTATAGCTGCGCTCGGCTGCTCTCGCGCTGCACCTGTAAACCCATTATATACACCCCCTGTCCAACATCTCAGCCCACATGACCTCCTTTCAAACTGCGTTGTGTACAGTAGTGAAGTTGTAGTAAGTGATATTAGTGAATATACTGTAGTAACTCTGTATTGTATTGTAGTAGAGAAGTGGGCGGAGCTTCTGGAAGGTCATGATGAACACAATAAGGCTTGTGCTGTGTACAGTAGTGAAGTTGAGTAAGTGATATTAGTGAATATACTGTAGTAACTCTGTATTGTATTGTAGTAGAGAAGTGGGCGGAGCTTCTGGAAGGTCATGGTGAACACAATAAGGCTTGTGTTGTGTACAGTAGTGAAGTTGAGTAAGTGGTATTAGTGAATATATTGTAGTAACTCTGTATTGTATTGTAGTAGAGAAGTAGGCGGAGCTTCTTCTGGAAGGTCATGGTGAACACAATAAGGCTTGTGTTGTGTACAGTAGTAAAGTTGAGTAAGTGGTATGAGTGAATATACTGTAGTAACTCTGTATTGTATTGTAGTAGAGAAGTGGGCGGAGCTTCTTCTGGAAGGTCATGGTGAACACAATAAGGCTTGTGTTGTGTACAGTAGTAAAGTTGAGTAAGTGATATTAGTGAATATACTGTAGTAACTCTGTATTGTATTGTAGTAGAGAAGTAGGCGGAGCTTCTTCTGGAAGGTCATGGTGAACACAATAAGGCTTGTGTTGTGTACAGTAGTGAAGTTGAGTAAGTAGTATTAGTGAATATACTGTAGTAACTCTGTATTGTATTGTAGTAGAGAAGTGGGCGGAGCTTCTTCTGGAAGGACATAGTGAACATAAAATATATTTTTTATTAGCCTTGAAATGTGCAGCACTTTAACAGCATGTGAACTGTTTGGTTATAGAGCTCAATAAGAAAGTAATGCTTTATTGCAGATATTACACATTGCAATATATCTTTTTTTTTTACAATGGTATTGTCGTATCTTCTATTTAGATTTTTTAAAATTAAATTTTAAATTGCGGGTTGCCAGAGTGTGCAATTCCCTGTGCATCAGGAAAAGCATGTAAGCATGGGGTCCTGCCTCATTGCATCTCTGTGGTGATTTTATTCACCATAACTGACTGACTGACTGCTTTATTTCCATGCCTCTGTTTGTTTGGGCAGTAAAACCACGCTCCAGTTTGAGGCCATCAGACAGACCTGCCGTTATAATTTTAGATCCAGCTGCCCTGAGTTACCGTTTCTATGGCTTCAATTTCCAGTTGATTGAATCACTGCTGCTTGGTGAAAATGCAGAAACATATGTTGCACAAGAGAGAAGAAGAACTAAAGCGTGTAATGAAGCTTCTTCAGTTCTTTTCTACCCCTTTATTAGCTTTACTGCAAAATGGTAACGTCTTTTATTAATTGTTCAGTAACTACTGCAAATTAATTATATACATGATTTACCAAAGTGTGCTCCAACAGTGGCACGTGCCTTCTGCACATCAGGATGCACGTCGGGATGCACTGATCTGATATTTGAATGCACAGTGACCCAGGCTGAGTCTGGGTTTAGTCTTGGTTTAGGTTGAATCTGGGTTTAGGCTAGATTTAGGTCTGAGTTTAGGCTGAGTCTGGGTTTAGGTTGAGTGTGAGTTAAGGGTCGGTCTGAGTTTAGGCTCGGTCTGAATTTAGGCTCTGTCTGGCTTTAGGCTGAGTCTAAATTAAGGCTCGGTCTGAGTTTAGGCTGGTTAAAGGTCTGGGTTTAGGGGAAATGGGCTGAGCGTTGTAACGGGTTTATTATCCTCTGCAGTGTGATGCAGACCTGTGGTGATTTAGTGGTGAGCGAGTGTGACAGTCAGCGTGAAAGAGAGCATGTTTTGCTTGTCTGGGTTTAGGCAGAGTCTGGATTTCATCTGTGTCTGGATTTAGGGTCAGTCCATGTTTGGGTTTAGGCTGAGTTTTGGTTTAGGCTAGATTTAGGTCTGAATTTAGGCTCGGTCTGAGCTCAGGCTCGGTCTGAGTTTAGGCTCGGCCTGAGTTTAGGCTGAGTCTGGGTTTAGGCTCAATTTAGGTCTACCATTAGGCTCGATTTTTGTTTAGGCTCGGTCTGAGTTTAAGCTCAGTCTAAATTTAGGCTAGATTTTGTTTAGGCTGAGTTTTGTTTAGTTTAGGCTGAGTCTGAGTTTAGGCTGAGTCTGAGTTAAGGCTTGGTCTGAGTTTAGGCTGGTTTAAGGTCTGGGTTTAGTGGAAATGGGCTGAGCGCTGTAACAGGTTTATTATCCTCTGCAGTGTGATGCAGACCTGTGGTACAAAGTTAGTCTCAGCAAGTGATTTAGTGGCGATTTAGTGGTGAGTGAGTGTGACAGTGAGCGTGAAAGCGAGTCTGAGTTTGGGAAAATTGGTCGAGCGCTATGTGAGTCTGGGTTTAGGCTGAGTCTGTATTTAGGCTAAGTCTGGGTTTAGGTTAAATCTGCGTTTAGGCTGAGTGTGGATTTAAGCTGAGTCTGGATTTAGGCTCAGTCTGAGTCTGGGTTTAGGCTGAGTCTGGGTTTAGATTAAATGTGCCGGATGCTGTAACAGGTTTATTATCCTCTGCAGTGTGATGTGGACCCGTGGTATAAAGTTAGTCTCAGCAGATGATTTAGTGGTGATTTAGTGGTGGGCGAGTGTGACGGCGAGCGTGAAAGCGAGCGTGTTTTGCTGGGCAGAGCTGGATTATTGCTGCGCGTGTTGCAATAAGATCAGCTGTAGCCGCCGCGGTCGCTAAGTCTGCGCTAACAGTGTGTGAAGCTCAGAGCTTCGTGGATTACAGCAGTGCTGCAGTCTCTTTGTGCCATATCCATAAATCAACAGGCATTAGGCCATGACAGACGGGCTGCGCACGAGTGTGTGTGTGTGTGTGTGTGTTTGTGTGTGTGTGTTTGTGTGTATGTGCCTGAAAGAGCCAATACTGAGCAAAACAGCCCATCCATCTGCACTGTAGTCTTCCTCTCTCTCTCTCTCTCTGCTATTTTCTCTGTGGGCTTATTAAATTAAGCCTGACACATAGAGGAACTAACAGTCTGGAGGCTTTCTCTGTGACCTGAGGGGGGGAAGAGTTTCACTGCGACACAGGCCGTGCATTTGTCTCTCTTAAAGTCGCGGAGGGAAAATTAGATTTAAAGTTTGTTATCAGGTTAGGGCCGGCGGCTTCCTCAGAGTGGCGATCACCGGGGGAGGACGAGGCGTCGGACGAGTCCTGAAGTGGTGTTGAGGATAAACGTCAGGGGGAATCTGCAGCATCGCACCACGCTACGCCGCAGACACGCGGGAATATATACAGCTCCAGTGCTGGGAGAAAGTTAGCATGGAAGTTAGCGCTGCGACTGGACTTCATTTCCTCTAACTTCAGTTTCATTGTAGACAGTTTGACAGTACAAACCCAAGATACTTCAGCCACTCCCAGATACCAGCTACACAATTTATTATCATTACAGGGGTAGTTAGAGACAGGCAGGGTCAGGGTCAAGGTAAACGTCAAAGAACAGCTAACAAACCAGATTTTATACCAGGCGATGACCTAAGGAAACTGAGGGGTATTTACACAAAACAGACCATGTGTGAGCAATCAGAAGCGTGGGGAGTGTGAACGCCACATTCCCTTTAACTTCAGTTTGAATGTAGACTGTACAAACCCAAGATATTCACTCGCAGAGACCAGTTACCAGTGAGTCCACTGTCAAGATTATTTTTTATACAAAATATACCTGTCTCACAGCATTGGCGTCATTTCCACCACAATGCCTACTTTCCCTTTAAAAACGTTCTGTTGAAAGATTGTTTAGGTTGTTTCCATGGAAACGTAAAGTGACATCAGAGCACATGTTGGACATGGAAGCCACTTCATTTTCCACTCACAACTGTTGAAGAAAAAACAAGGTAAATATTGCTTGATCAGCAAATATATTTATTGTATGTAATTTCTAAACATGCTGTAGTTCCATTGTTGTTTTGGAAAAGATCACACATTTAACATTATTTATTTTGCATGCATTAAATACTAACTATCAATTCAAAGCTAGTCAGTGAAGCCATCATCCATTTTTTATAAAAAAAAACAGTAAAAATGTCATTTTCACCACAGTCATTTCCACCACATTTCCCTCTGTGGTGTAAATGACATTTCAGATTATCTATATGAGTGATATAGATTGTTTTAAGTAAATAAATTCGTGTAATAGGCCCTTTTACTTTTACTATATACTACAGACTATGTATATTGTAATACTTTATTTTTGCAAGCATAGCCTCATAACCACAGTAAATATCACCTGTTATCTCCTAAATCCAGGGGCAATACATTTGAAGCAGCCCCAACAGAGTTACAAAGCAATGTTTTCAGCCTGGAGGCCCAAAGCGGTCGTTTAGACAAAGTACACAGACTTCTTTTCAGATTCAGACTCTACCTTTATATCCCTCAGGCCACAGATACCACAATCCCAGCTCAGGACTCCAGACGAAGGCTTCGATTCGTCTGTTAAAAACGGACATAAAAATACTGAATGGAAAAAAAATAACTGAACTTAAAATAAAAAGACATTTTCGAGTTTGTAACAAATATGTGAGAGAAAATGATGAAATTAAATGTTTAAAACAATGTACCTTAAAGAAAGACTGAAAGGGATATGCATATATCTTCCTCTACATCCCATAATATCATTAAACCATATACAGAATCGGGAGGAAGTTAAGGGGTGTAAAGAGTAAGAGAACAAGCCTATCTCCACCCACTCCCCTACAATACAGAGTTACTACAGTTGCAAGAAAAAGTTTATTTTCTTCTGTTGAAGTCGTTCGGTTGTTGATTTACTGATTTACTTCTATGTTTTGGGTCGTTGTCCTGTTGCGTCATCCTTCCATCCTCTGTTGAGCTTCAGTTGGAGGACAGATGGTCTTTAGTTTCCCTGTAAAATGTCTTGGTAAACTTCATGTCTTGGAATTAATTTTTTCCGTTGATGACGGCAATCCGTCCAGACCCTGAGACAGCAAAGCAAATCATCTCCAAACCACAACAGTTGGGATTGAGAGGTTTTGATGATGGTGTGCTGTGTGCGTTATAGGTGTGTGTTCCTTCCAAACAACTCAATTGTGGTTTCATCTGTCCACAACCAGTATATTTAGCCAGTAGTGCTAATAGTGGAACATCCAGGTGCTTTTGCTTTTTGCAAACTTCAAACGTTCAGCAATGTTTGTTCCTCTTTGATGTCCTCCCATCAACTCCATTCTTTATTGTTTAATGTTTCTCTTATTGTAGATTTGTCGACAGAAATGTTGCCAGAGCATGTGCCAGAGATTTCTGTATTCAGTCTTCAGCTGACACTCTAGGATTCTTCCTCACCTCATTGATTCACCGCATTCTGCATGTGCTGTGCTCTTGCAGTCACCTTTACAGGACTTTACCACGCCTAGGGAGAGTAGCAGCAACAGTCTATGAGTTCACATACTTTTCCTCCCCTCACTGTGAATGTTAACATGTTTTGTGTTGTTCTAGTTTAAGCAGACTGTGTTTGTCTATTGTTGTGACGTAGATGAAGATCTGAACCCTTTTTTCTACACTATTTATTCTGATATTGTGTTGTAAATGGCCAGTACTGAGGTCAGTAGAAGTGTTTGGGGTCATGGTTATATATACTGTATGATTACTCTGCAGATGAGGGAGTTGGAGATTGGGTTGAGGTCCGCCGGGTTGTTGCTTCAGTAAATCTGGAGATGAATTCTTTGAGCGAAGGCGTTCGAGTTCGCGTACACAACTCGCTCGATGGATGATGAGAAAATCAATGAAGCATTTTCTGACTGTTCTCCACAGTTCCCGCTAATCTGTTGATCAGTTAATTATGTTTTGTTGGATGGAGCTGATGGACTTTCTCGGCTGTTGATGGAGTTTCTTAGCTGTTCTCTGATTCAGATTCACTTACTGGCTAAATAAACGTGAGTTTATTGGGGAAAACTGTTCTGTAACTGAAAGGAGGTTCTAGTTTAGACCCTGTTGGATCCTCTAGTCTGGATATAAGATTATTGAGATTGAGACGGTTGGGTTTGGAGGAGGTTCTACAGGTTCTGTATGGATCCTGCAGCACATTTACTCACAGATTTACTCTAAATATTGCAATGCACACAACATTATGGGAGACATATGGGAGTTCAAAAGAGGACAAATTGTTGGTGCACGTCTTGCTGGAGCATCTGTGACCAAGACAGCAAGTCTTTGTGATGCATCAAGAGCCACGGTATCCAGGTTAATGTCAGCATACCACCAAGAAGCACCAACCACATCCAACAGGATTAACTGTGGACGCTGTAAGAGGAAGCTGTATCCAAAAAACCCAATAAAATTCAGAATTCAATGTGCACCTCAACTCTCCTGTTTCCATCAGAACTGTCCGTCAGGAAACAGCAAACTTTCTTTTTTGACTGTATCTGCACCAGCCTGCAGTTTTCCCCTCTTTTAACCTCCCCGGCGGTTCCCAGATGACACTCAGCTCCTGCATGAGTGGCTTAAAAGCGGAGTACAGGCACCGAGCATAAAGGGACGGGACGGAGTAAATCCACTGATGTGCAACATGTTAGTTTTTTGCACCGCCCTTAAACCAGTGCTGACGGGTGGAGCTGCAGGATGTTTACTTCCTGTCATTTGAAGGCCTGTAGAGGGTTTTATCTCCTGAAGTCGGGGGAACACGCGATTAAACCGGGTTCTGACTCCGTCCCTCGCTCTCCTCCGCTGCCCGACAGCGCCGAGGACGGTAATTAGCCTTCCTCCATTAATTATTAACAGGAGTCGCATCCCTGAACCGGTCTCATTAATTAAACATCCGCTCACACTCACACTTCTCTGATGACAGATAAGTGGGATGAAGCTACAGGGAGCTCTTTAATACAAGAGGAATCGCTGGAATTTTTTGGGTGTATGTATGATTATTGGCCACTTTATTGGAAATGGTCCATTCGTTTCCATGCACAGTTTGTCTCAGCCTTGATCTTTGGTCAGTTCTTGACAGCAGAAAACGTTGATGAAAGGTATCTTTTTATCTTTTTTCATTACACCTAACCCAACACCAGAGGTGGAGAAAGTACTGAAAAATTGTAATTAAGTAAAAGTACCTTTACTTTGCTAAAATTCTACTCGAGTAAAAGTAAAAAAGTCAGCATTCCAAATACATCCAAATACATCCATAAAGCGTAAAAAAAAAATACTTTTACTCAAAGTAATCTTTGAGTAAAAGTCTTTTTTTTTACGCTTTTTGGATGTATTTTGGTAAAATTGGTAAAAAAAAATAGTAGATTCATAAAATAAAATAAAAAAAATATTTTGGGTTCTGTTGTTTTTAATTTAACAGCTATTCACCATCTGCTCCAAAAAAAAAAAGAAAAAAAAAGAAAACATATGATCATTGGTGCTTAAATAACAAATTAATTTTAATTATTAAGCAATGCTGACACATTTAATAATATATAAATAAATTAATGTGCTGTAATTTCTTTTGTCAGAGTTGTCTGCATCTCGCTAATCATAGAGCTGTAATTTAGCACCACACACTTCCATACTGTATAGATGTTAGTGCCCTATTTTAGTGATCTATAGTGCTATAGTGTCAATTGTGCATCATGCAGCTGGATTTTGGTCTTGAAACGCACAATAGACATGTACTAATTCTCTTAATTAATCATGAGTGTGTTTAATTTTTGGGCGTAGCGTAAAATAAACCAATCAGTGCGTCACTTATCATTCCCTTTAAGAACCAGGTGAGCTCTGACTTTGGCACGTTCGTATCTTAACAGCGCGGTTTTAGCTTTTGTGTGTCTCAGCAGATATATGATATTATTATTTTACTCGTTATTCTGTTTATTAATGATGTAAAAGTCGTTTTTCTTGCTCTGCAGGACTCTGATGATTGGCTGTTGTCAGGGTTTTAATCAGTCAGTGGCGCTAATGATCAGTGATGATTGAGGTGGAGGATAAAACTGAGAAATTATGTATGAGAGCAGATGGCAGCTACAGAGTGTAACTGCACCCCTATATACTGAAGCTATACAGTAAACCATTGTAAACATACAGCCGATCGTATTGTGTTACACAGCTCTCACACAGACTCTCAGTGAATAAAGAACTACCCCCCCACCCTCTGAATTTACTGCTTCATCCTACCTCACACAGAGCACACCTGCATTACTGTAAATGCTATATTTGTATAATGCTGAATGCTCTAATGATTAAAAGCTGTAAGAAATGTTTTTTAAAGTTTAGGGGTTTTCATTAAAGTGGCCAGTGACTCAAGCTACAAGTAAAATAACAACTGTCATAATGGTTCCTGAAGGTATATGTCCATATTATATCTTTAATAATATCACATCAACATTAAATTCTCACTAAATCTATAAATAGCAACTTCCAAAAAATGGACTGCTGTGAAATTATAACAGGAGATATAAACCTCATGAATACCATTTCCGTTTCCTTTGGGACAGTGTGTTAAATCTAACCCTGCCAGTGGGGATTGCTCTAAGACTGCAAGGGAAGCTCAGTATAAATATATACTGTTGTGTGTACATGTCACTGATTAAATATGCGCTACACCGCGCTGAACTTAGTTCAGAATCAGCTTCTTATCACTGGTAACGCCGCGGCTTTCCTCTCACTCATTCCCGCAGCTTCACAGCGCTGCTTTAAACAGTGCACAGACTTCAATAGCAGAGCAAAGCACGCGGCCAAACCAGACGAGTCATTGGATAAATGCTGGGCTTTGTCCCGCCCATCGGACGCTCAGCGTCTCTGGGGGTCTATGGGGCAGTGGGCTGGCCTCGGCCGGCCCGGACGCTCAGCTTCTGCATGATGATTGGATGATCTGTCTGAGGCGGAGTCCCTTTTTGATTGACAGCGAAATGAGCCAATCAGCGATCTTTTAGTGTAAAAAGCATTTCCTAAGACTTTCCTAATCCTTATAGCGGCATTTTCTTTATTAAAAACGACTAGCGACAAATCCAGCTTCTATTTCTGCTGCTTCTCTGTAGCTGCTTGTGTTTGGAGACTGACTTCTATCACTCTTTCTGACTTCTATCACTCTTTTTGTGTATTGTGTTATCATTAAAATAATTTAAATTAATAAAGGGATTATTTAAGGAAATTAAAACTGTCCAAAAAGGAAATAAATTTACCTGCATTTTTTCCTTTACCAACTTTAAAGATTTTGCGTTATTAAATAATGGTATAAAAACCTTTTTTACAGCAGCTTTACAGAACATACCGACAAAAGATCAAACAACACACAGCACATAAAATCCCCAGAGAGCAATCAGACAGGAAGATCAGAGAAAAAAGTCCCTCAAAGCTGGAGGAACGAAACACTAACACGGGGACCGCTCCTCTTCAAGACAGCACTGTTAAGTATAGCTTAGTAAACAAAACTATAATTCTTTGGTGTTTTTGTTTAAAGTCAAACAAGCACTGGATGTTAATCGACACAGATTTATCTCATGTAAACTGTTTATTTGGGTGAGGAAAGCTCTTCCATTAATTTACAGTAAGCTTAGATTTACAGTTTTCCACTAAGGCTGAGTGCAGCGGCATTAGCATTAGCGGCTGACTGCTAGCATTAGCCTAGTTAGCCTGTTAGCTCTAGTAATGGCCGCCCGACAGTGCTACACTGAGGAACCCAGAGTGTTTCTTATTTTTTCCGGCAAACCAGGACGATATTAGCTAGCGATTAATTCCACAAAGCTTATTTTATCATGGTAAACACACAACCTACAGTGCAATATACTCACCTCTCATCGGTGAAAGAGCTAGTGTTTAGCGCTGCAGTTAGCGGCTAATGCTAGTACTGCTCCAGTCTCTGTGCTGGAGAAACTTTACTAAAACTCCTGTATAACCCTGTAATACCTGACTGGTAGAATTCATACATTCTATTAATCTCTAATAGAAATAATGTGTTTTTTAGTGAAATGGCGCTGGAGGAGGAGCTGTAAACATGGAGATGTCGGAGCTGAAGGCGAGGATAATTCCTCTCAGACAGCTGAGGAGACGTGCTGACTCTAAATGTCTCTCTCTCAAACACTGAGCGGGTGAAGGCTGGTCTGTAACGGGCGGTTTCTGGCGTATCGATTGGTCGGTTTTGTGTGTTTTTTGTGGAGATTGGAGGAGTTTTCTTTTCTCCACACGTTGTGTTTACTGCGAGGTGAAGCTCAGGTGGGTTTTGCCTCCCCAGATCCTCACTGACCCTCACTGACAATACCCATAATGCACCGTTTCCAGCAGTGCTGTTAGAGAATTGAGTGTACAAAGTGTTCTTCACTGTCTGATACAGCATTCCTCTACTCTTCCAGAACCTGGTGTGGTCAGTAGACCAGTTTATCTGACCAGTATGGGGGGATGATTGATGGTTTAGCTGGTCTACAATCATGTCCACCCTGACTAAGCTAAACAAAAAATACATGGGTTGGACAATGAAACTGAAACACTTGCTTTTAGACCCGAACATCCCTTTCAGACAGCTTCCTCTTACAGCGTCCACAGTTAATCCTGTTGGATGTGGTCGGTCCTTCTTGGTGGTATGCTGACATTACCCTGGATACGGTGGCTCTTGATGCATCACAAAGACTTGCTGTCTTGGTCACAGATGCTCCAGCAAGACGTGCACCAACAATTTGTCCTCTTTTGAACTCTGGTATGTCTCCCATAATGTTGTGTGCATTGCAATATTTAGAGCAGAACTGTGCTCTTACCCTGCTAATTGAACCTTCACACTCTGCTCTTACTGGTGCAATAATGTGCAATTAATGAAGATTGAACACCAGGCTGCTCCAATTTAGACATGAAAACTAAAATCCCAGACTAAAATGATGACAGGGGTTTCAGTTTCATTGTCCAACCCCTGTATCTTAGTGGTGTAAATCCTTTGTACTGTATTATAATATCTCAGAATATGAGAATATGATCATGTGCTGAGATAATGATTCAAACTGAGATCTTTACCAGAGGAAATAAATGCTAGCGTAGCTCCATATTCCACCTTCAACAACCTGGAAAGTGGAAATGTGCCATCAGCTGTGTGTGGGTGAGAGAGTCTTCAGCACAGTGACAGCATGTGGACAGTTTATAGGAAAATGAAGGATTGAGAAAAGTAGTGGATTGCTCCATAGGTAGCTTGCTGGATAAGCAGCATTTGCTAACCGGATACGTGATAAATGATAAGCAAACACACTCACTCAGACAAGCTTATCGTTCCTTTCAGTAATAAGGTCTCTACTGAAGTGTGAAGCTAGGTGGGGCTGGGTTGGGCAGGGTGATTGAGTGAAAATGGAGTGTTCTGATTGGCTAATAACACTTTGCCCAACCAATCCTAAAGTCACAAAGTATATATCATTAAAATGGGCCAATGGGGATTCAAATTAAAGACCAATTTACACCATCTGAAATCAACCAGCAAACAGAACAATTTTTTGTAAATGTTCTATAAATATGCACCTATAGAAGGCTTCCCGCCAATCCAATGAGATCCAGAGAACAACATTCAGCATTAGAATGATCTTTATAATTATATAATAATTATATATAAATATATATTATAGTGTTCATATGGACAGTTCCAGCCAGACACCACCAGTCACCATCATTATCCTGCACTGCGCTGTCTACTGTGGGTGGTATTGCGTTCCGTACACATGTTACACTGTGGATATAGAAATGTTAAATATCTGCACAACTTTAGAAATGAAACATCCCATCCATCTACACCCACTGTCAGCCATTACCTTGCCATGAGCACACTGACCAGCGTTCAACCTCAATCAAAAGATAACACCTCACGACTTATACAGGCATCCTTCTGCAGGAGTTATGGAGGCATTTTTCCCCTCACCCAGACTTTGTGAATCTCACTAGAAGTAAATTGTACCTGTTGGCAGCCCTGACTGCAGGTTTCAGAAGTTTTTTTTTTTATAAATATATCTTTTAGCACTTTGGTACATCAAGCTGTTTTGCAGCAGAAATATACTCGATTCTATCTATCTATCTATCTATCTATCTATCTATCTATCTATCTATCTATCTATCCACCTATCTATCTATCTATCTATCTATCTATCTATCTATCTATCTATCTATGCAGTTTAGCACCTGACCTAGCCTTAGAGTCTCTGTAAAACGCTGAATCCACTGGAGAATTATTTATTCAGACCATTCAGACTTTTAACAAGAAACTTAATTAAGTTAGTTAAGGTAATTAGTTTGCTATATTATTTACAGGTGCAATTCAGTATTTTTGGCCAGTTGACTTAAAAATCACATTAAGGAGAACGACTTTAAGTTGTTGTTTTTTTTTTTTTTGTACAGTGTGGTTCTAGACTATATTCTGCTTTAAATGGGAAACAGCCGTTTAAAATACTGTGCAGACAGTGCTTATAAAGACCCCGATTACAGAAGCTCCACACTGAATGGAGCACTTAAGCAGCTCTGTGACTGAAAGAGTGTTTAAGAATTAAAAATGATAATGCAGATCGTAGCTTATTAATAAAGAATAGCTTCTGCTCTTTATTACCTGTAGGAGAAGCGCTAGCTGCTTCAGATAGCGCTAGTCTATTAGCGTAAGAGTTGCTAATACTTACAGTTACAGTGTGCGGGCTCCTGTGGGCTCACCACCGCCGGCCGTGTCCTCCTGAAACATCCCTCTCATGAAACAGAGCGTCTCCGGCTCACGCTACGCTACAGGGAGTCTCCTCACAGATCCTGCTAGCAGCTGCTGCTAGCGCTAATCAGCTTCAGGAAGATCAGTTACAAATCTCTTCATCCTGAATCCAAAGCCCCACATTTATCTCCTTATAAACTACTGCGAATAATAACAAGATTATTACACCCTACCGCAAATCTAACACCGCTACCCTGCAGCCTGTTAGCATGTTAGCATTAGCTGAGCCTGTGCTACATGTACTGTAGTACTGTAGTTAGCATGGGTAGCTAGCAAAGGTGATTCTCAGGATCTTATGCTTTAAATGAACAATAACTGTGAAGTAACTACTATTAACTACAATTATTTAACATAATCATTTCATATTACAATAAACGGGTTTACTTAAATATAATACATTATTGTCTTTAATATAGTAAATCATTCTCTTCACTTATGTATATATATATTTAAAATATTGTTAACTTAATGTAATAAATAATTGCTTGGATGTAATTAATATGTTTACTTATATAATACAGTAAATCATCCTCTTCATTTAATAAACAGAATTTCTCTTAATTTAATAAAAAAAATCCCTCAGTTGTAATAAATCGTTAGGTTAACTTTAATAAATAATTCCCTTTGTTTAAAAAAAAAAGGTTCTGTAAATTTAATGAATAATTCCCTCGGTTTTAAAAATTTAAAATGTAATTAATACTTTCTTAAACTGTAATAAATTGTTACGTTTAATATAATAAATATTTTTCTTTGTTTCAATAAAAGTTTTTTGTTAATTTAATAAAATATAAATAATTCTCTTAGTTGTCATAAATCGTTCTGTTAATTTTATAAATAAATACATTTTTCCAAATTTCATTAATAATAACCTCAGTTTCAATAAATCGTTGCGTTAAATTTAACAAATACTTTCTTCAGTTGTAATAAATTGTTACTTTAATAAATAATTCTCTGTTTCAATAAAAGGTTCTGTTAATTTAATAAATAATTCCCTTAGTTGTAATAAATTGTTCTGTTAATTTAATAAATAATTTCCTCCGTTTTAATATATCGTTTTCTATTAAATAAGGTAATTCTGTAAGGATTTCTGGTTAGTAGTATAATGGGGAACCTCAGATCAGCTCAGTTTAGTTCTGTTCTCTCCGTTTTGCTGGCGGAATAAATCTTCAGTAGGAACCGAAAATCAGAGCAGCGATTTCAATAATATTACCACCCACAGTGGACAGCGCAGTGAATGCAAAAGGTAAGTTAATATTTAATATTTAATAAATAATGAAACTGGCACTCATCAGGACTCATCGTTATTACACTGTATATTAAAGTAATAAATGCAATATATAGACTTATTTGTGTATTTCAAATAATAGTTGAATGTCAAATGAAAAAACATAAAAAAAATATATATTTAAAAAAAATACAGTTCCAGTCAAAAGTTGGGACAAAACGTCTCATTCCTTGTTTTTTTTATTATTGTATATATTTTTTTTAAACCTACAGCGTAAATGAATACTAAAGTGATCCTTTTTAGGCTGGAGAGCTGTTAATTTAAGGCTTAGAACTCTTGCTGTTTCTTTCCTGGGTCGGGCCTGATGAGTGCCAGTTCCATCATTACATTTTTGATGGTCTTTGCGGTGACTGCACTTGAGGAGATTTTCAAAGTTCTTGAAATGTTTCAGATTATTTATATACAGTATATATATATAATTTATTTATTTTTCTTTACTTAGTTGAGTAGTTCTTGCTTTTCATAACCTGGATTCGAACATTAATCAAATATTCACTATTCACTGTATACCTGTAACTCTACCTCTTCACTACTTTACTTTAACTGATGCTCTCAAACACATTATTAAGAGGCAAGAAATTCAAGTTTAATTAACTCTTGATGAGTTCAGCACAGCTGTTAACTGAAAGCCTGAATTCAAGGTGACTCTACCTCATAAATCTGACTAAGAAAATGCAGCCAAAATGTGCAGATATAAAACATATTCTGTTTTAATAAACCTTTTTTCTTCGTTTTCTTCGTTTAGTATTAATCTACAGTACAGAACATTTTAAAATAAAAAAAAAGTGTGCCCAAGCTTTTTTTTTCCCCCTGGTACTCTCATTTAGTTCTTTAAGGCATGTGCATCTTAAAGCTAGCATAAGCGCTAATCCTGATCACTCTCTGCACTGGAGAGAGAGGGTTCAGCATCAGTATCTCAGGCTGAAAAGTGACTCAAAAGGCTAAAAGCTGCGTTTTCCGCCGTGCGTTAGATTTCTGACCATCCACTTCCTGCCGCACAGATGCAGCAGCACTCTTCTCTCGCTGGTCAATCATCTGAAATCCTCCTGATCCCAGAAGATGAGCCTCTCCACGCTGTGAAGTGTCAGTGATGCATCGGCCATGTCTCTGGAGCTACAGAGCTACAGAGTGAAGAGCATGACCGTCTGAATGACCTTCATACAGCACTGATTTACTGGAACAGCCAAGAACTTATATAACCTGTAGAACTGCTGACTCAGGCTTTACCAACAGAAATCATCAAAAAAAAAAACACACCATGTGACCAAAGGTTATTGGACACAACTTATTATAAATGCATCCACTGCTGACACAGACGTGCAAAAAAAAAAAAAAATGCACATATATCGAGCGATATATCGAGATTAAAAAAATATCGAAAATTCACAGAAAACTCAAACTGCACTTTTTATTCACTTTTTCTTAAGCACTTTAGATGCTCTTTTTCTTTTGGTACCACTTTAAAATAAGACTGCCTTTATAAAGTGTTTATAAATGGTTTACATTTAGTTTATTAATGATTACTAATTAGGTTGTAAATGCCTTAAAAATCAGTAATAATCAGTTATAACACAGTTATAACACAGTTATAACGTAGAAAGCGTGACAATGTAGATGTAGCTGTGGGTTCACTATTTGGCAAAAAACAGGTCGTTGTTGCCTATTCTTCGTATGTGTTATAATATCTAATTATTAATGATTTTTAAGGCATTTACAACTTAATTAGTAACCATTAATTAATAACCAAAGTGGTGCTTTTTTTTTCCAGGTAAAAACGCTCATTTATGTAATTTGCTTCGTTGCCTAAAACTTTTGCACAATGCTGTGTGAACATCTTTG
The DNA here is from genome assembly GCF_023375975.1 of Astyanax mexicanus. NCBI lineage: Eukaryota > Metazoa > Chordata > Actinopteri > Characiformes > Acestrorhamphidae > Astyanax > Astyanax mexicanus. Next base: position 1,029,594 of record NC_064411.1, read on the forward strand.
GTTATATTTTAGTAATCAGTTCACAAAACAATTGAATGGATTTCTTAGGGGCTGCACTAGTAGAGATTAGAGACAGTTACTCCAACAAAAAAAAAGTTAAATTCAGTATAAACTCTTTTTAATACCCTTGATATCCAAAGAAACTGAAACTGTTTTTTTTGTCCATATATTGTATTACAGTGTAAATATATAGTGTAAACACACTGTTGGGGTCAGTGCAGGGACAGGAAGTACTGTGACGGTGTTCGTTTGCTCTTCCTGATAAGTGTGAGTAATGAGATAACGGCCGTGTAACAGAAACGCCACGCTTATAAAAATCATTCAACCCATTCGTTTGCTAGGATTCCGTGAAAATGAGTAAATCCCTCCTCAGGCATTTTAAAAGGAATTGCTAATTCTTCCAGCTAATTCCTTTTCTCTCTCTCTCTCTCTCTCTTTCGCTCTCCTGCTCTCTCGTTCTATTAGTGATATGGTGTTGGGTGTGATTGGCGGTGGGTGGAATGCTTTAGTCTAGATCAAAGTGAGAATCTCTGTGGAGATTAGCTCTTCAGGGCACTTTTAAGCGAGGTCTGCCCCGCTACAAATAGCCCAGGGCCCGCAGCTAGCTAGCGCTAACCCCCCCCCAGACTAGTCAATAAGCGGCCTAATGAGAATATTCAATCAATGGACTTTAGTAGGCCACACAGGAAGAGAGAAGGGAGCCTAATTAGTGTACAGTATCGCGGCGGAGGAACGCATGCTCCCTATCGCGCCAGCGCTTCTCCGCCATCCCTCTTGGCGTGAAGCCTCAGCCATTAGCTCTGGCGTCTCGGCGAAAGCAAATGAAGAGCAGTTGGGCTTGTTTGCTTACCAGCCTGTCGGTTGTTCATTTGTAGCGGCTATAAAACGCCGCTAATCTCTGTGCGACGGAGCTTTCAGAGACTGAATCACAGTCTATAGCGTCTTTAGAACCGCTTTGATCAACCCAATGCAGTACATTTCATTCATTCAATCAGCCTTGAATTATCCTGGTGGCCAATCTTTATCATTAATTGCACAATATTATTGCACCAGTACGAGCAGAGTGTGAAGAGTGTGAAGGTTCAATTAGCAGGGTAAGAGCACAGTTCTGCTCTAAATATTGCAATGCACACTATAACATTATGGGTGACATACCAGAGTTCAAAAGAGGACAAATTGGTGTTGGTGCACGTCTTGCTGGAACATCTGTGACCAAGAAAGCAAGTCTTTGTGATGCATCAAGAGCCACGGTATCCAGGGTAATGTCATAATAAAGCATAACCACCAAGAAGGACCAACCACATCCAACAGGATTAACTGTGGACGCTGTAAGAGGAAGCTGTCTGAAAGGGATGTTCGGGTGCTTACATAAACATAAAACCGTCCGTCACCACAATCAATTATTGTGATCTAAAACCAGGTGTTTCAGTTTCATTGTCCAACTCCTTTATACAGCGACATGAAAAAGTATTTACCCCTATATATTTTTTTTTATTTTTGCTTTTTTGTCATACTAATATTTTTCAGATTGTCAAGCAAACTTTAATATCAGACAAAGATAACGTGAGTAAATATAAAAAGCACCTTTTTAAATGATAATTTTATTTATTAATAAAAGATATGTAGCCCTAAATATAATAACCTGATCCAATTTTCTTTACAGAATTGTTTTAATTCAGACACATTGGACGTTTTTTTCAGCATAAAACATCCAGTTTAAGATCTTAATCATCCACAGCATCTCAATCATCTAGACTTTAACTAGAACACTCCTCCAAAACCTTCATTTAGTTTAAGTCATTTAGAGGTGAACTTTTCGTTTGTGAGCTTTGGGTCATTGTCCTGCTGCAGAACCCAAGTATTCCTGAGCTTGAGGTCTCTAAGGAATAGATGGACCTTAGTGAGATCCTGCAGTTCTTTAGATTAAATGTTGTTCTGGGTTCTTTTTTATGGACCTCCTGGATGAGTTCTTCATGCCCTTTATGGAGTAATTTTGTTCGGTCAGCAGCCGGTCACTCCTGGGAAGGTTCACCAGTGTTCTATTTGTGTTTTTTTTTTCTTCCATTAGTGAATAATAGTGAATCACTGTGGTTCTCTGGAGTCTCAAAGCTTTAGAAATAAATTATTTTATAACCTTTTTCCAGACTGTGATTTCTTGATGATTCTACAGGTCTGGAATCAGTAATCAGGTCTGGTTTTGGTTAGTAGTGAAATTGAACTCAGCTTTACAAAAAGTGATTCATCACAGTTAGTTTTATACACAGCCTTACAGTGTTCATATGGGATCACATTTAACACATAAACACCGCGGCTGCTAATTGATCACCGGGGATGATGCGTAATTAAAATATTGTGATGGATAAAAGATGTATTTTATGAAAACCTATGAAGCAGTTCTGTCCGCGCCGCACTCGTCCAGCCTGCCAGAGGAAGATTACTGCGACAGACTGCTCAACGTAGCGAGAAGTTTAGAGTTCTGTTCGCTTTTCCGCTGACATATGTCACCTCCGAGTGGAGAACGTTGGTTAGTGCGCTGCCAGAGACGCTGTAGGTGTGAAGATTTCATTGAAAGTTGTGAAAAAAATAAATATGGGATGGAAGATATAAAGCACAGTATTTGTTCGTAGCGTATAGTAATATACTGTATATACATATGCTGCAGACTAGTGGACAGAAACTAGTGTCCCATGACTTTTGCCACATTGCACAGAAGCTACAAACCACTGTAGAATCCATTGATTTATATTTTAAATACACAAAACACAGCTTCCTCATCCATGTGCATCCACTACATCATCCATCAGTCCTCACTACAACTCCCATAATTCACCTGCACTCACTATTATCAGCCCTTACTACACTACAACTCCCACAATTCACCTGCACCAACTTTTATCAGCCCTCACTACAACTCCCATAATTCACCTGCACCCACTATTATCAGCCCTCACTACAACTCCCATAATTCACCTGCACCAACTATTATCAGCCCTCACTACACTACAACTCCCATAATTCACCTGCACCCACTATTATCAGCCCTCACTACTACAACTCCCATAATTCACCTGCACTCACTATTATTATCAGCCCTCACTACAACTCCCATAATTCACCTGCACTCACGATTATTATCAGCCCTCACTACAACTCCCATAATTCACCTGCACCCACTATAATCAGCCCTCACTACAACACTACAACTCCCATAATTCACCTGCACCCACTATTATCAGCCCTCACTACACTACAACTCCCATAATTCACCTGCACCCACTATAATCAGCCCTCACTACAACACTACAACTCCCATAATTCACCTGCACCCACTATTATCAGCCCTCACTACACTACAACTCCCATAATTCACCTGCACCCACTATAATCAGCCCTCACTACAACACTACAACTCCCATAATTCACCTGCACCCACTATAATCAGCCCTCACTACAACTCCCATAATTCACCTGCACCCACTATAATCAGCCCTCACTACAACACTACAACTCCCATAATTCACCTGCACCCACTATTATCAGCCCTCACTACACTACAACTCCCATAATTCACCTGCACCCACTATAATCAGCCCTCACTACAACACTACAACTCCCATAATTCACCTGCACCCACTATTATCAGCTCTCACTACAACTCCCATAATTCACCTGCACCCACTATTATCAGCCCTGACTACAACACTACAACTCCCATAATTCACCTGCACCCACTATTATCAGCCCTCACTACACTACAACTCCCATAATTCACCTGCACCCACTATTACCAGCTGTCACTACACTATAACTCCCATAATTCACCTGCACCCACTATTATCAGTGCTGACTACAACTCCCATAATTCACCTGCACCCACTATTATCAGCCCTCACTACAACTCCCATAATTCCCCATAAAAAGCTGCAGTGTGAATGTGTGTTTGCTCTTTTCTCTTCAGTTTTTATAAGTGGAGAATTAAACTGAAGAGATGCAGTATTTTTGTGTGTGTGTGTGTGTTAGTTAGTGTGTGTGTGTGTGTGTGTATTGTGTGTGTGTGTGTGTGTTAGTGTGTGTGTTAGTGTGTGTGTGTATTGTGTGTGTGTGTGTGTGTGTGTTTGACTGTGTGTGAAGGTCAGTGCTGTATTTGGGTTACTACAGCAATTAGAAGCTAAAGGTGAAAGTGTGTGTAGCTGAATACAGCCAAAGCATACTGATTAGGACAACAGTTGTGACTCTGTGTGTGTGTGTGTGTGTGTGTGTGTGTGTTAAATATATGGAGTGGTGTGATGCTGTATGCAGGACAGGTTTTAGCTCAGGTGCACCTGCCAGTTTATGGATTGGGAAGGTTGACTACATATTTTATCACAATGTGTGTGTTTGTATATGTGTGTGTGTGTGTGTGTGTTTGCACTTGTTCTCTTACTGTCCCTTTCTATCCCTCTCTCTCTCTCTCTCTCTCTCTCTATCTCTCTTTCTGTAGCTGTATGGTTTGACATCTTCATAACCTTTCAGCACTCGCTGACTAAATAAATAAAATAACTCACTGAATTGCTGCAAAACTCAACATATATTGTAGTATATATTTCTCCTGGTGGTGAGAAATTCAATTCTGTCTATCAACACCCTGCCCCAACTGCTGCTGGTGTGATTAATGATCTGGAGAGCACCATATATATATACGACAGTCAGTCAGCCCTAGTAGTGATATGAGGAACACTAACAGCTCAGTTATATTTATATATATATTTTTGGATATGTTTTACTCTCTGTTTATTTATGACAGAAAAAACAGAATTGCACTGAATGAAAGACAATTCTTTATTTTTTTATTGTTTTTCTATTGGTATCGATATCGGCAATACTGGCCCTGTAATTACTTGGTATCGCCCACCTCTAATGTATAGAACATCCAACGGCAGCATGTGTTGAACTTTGAACTGAAATCCTGAAGGAGAATCAGAATCCGTCCATCTGTTCCTTATTGACCTCAAGCTCAGGAGTAACTTGGGTTCGGCAGCAGGACGATGACCCAAAGCTCACAAACAACAAGTTCACCTCTGAATGAGTTAAACAAAATTAAATAAATGAACTAAATGCAGGTTTTGGAGGAGTGGTCTTGTTAAAGTCTGATTAAGATGCTGTGGATGATCTTAATTCCTTATTTTTCATAGTTTTTCCTAAAAACGATTCTATTTGAAAAAAGAAAGAAAGAAAGAAAGAAAGAACTAAAAAAGATAGAACGTCTAGTTGGGGGAGAATTTTTATTTCAGTTTTGTATTGTGTCAGTTTTCTTTTCCACCTCTAAAAATATATATATATATATATACATATATTTCTAATGTAAGAGCAAACTTTGTGTTGTTACTGTTTTTTATTGTTTCTAAACAAAAATGTTTATTGCGATAATAAAGTGTTTTGTAGTCACGAACAATATTTGGCGAAATTCTATCCTAGTTCTTTTGGATAGTCTGGCTTTATAAAGCTTAAATATTAAAAAGTATCGGTATCGATATCGATATCGGCAATACTGACCCTGTAATTACTTGGTATCGCCCACCTCTCATCATCCCCTTTTATGGCAGAACTTCCAAATGATTTGCATTTTACAGCAGGATAATGCTCCCCCACATGCAGCAACCTACAAGTGTAGAGCTACAGGATCTACAGGTCCAGCTGTAACAACATCTGCGAGTAAATGTGCTGCAGGATCCATACAGAACCTGTTGAACCTTTTTATTGTTCTATTTTATTTTATATGCTTTATTTTATTATATCTAATTCTCCTTGAATCCTCGAATGCTTGAATCATTGAATCGTCTCTATCTCCAACAGGTTCCAAACTAGAGCCTCCTTTCAGCTTTCAGTTACAGAACAGTTTTCACTCTAATACTGTAATCTCGCTAATATATATCATCATTACATCATTACCTATCCTTTTCTCTCTCTCTCTCTCTCTCTCTCTCTCTCTCTCTCTCTCTTTCTCTCTATTTCCTGACTCATCTGTTCCGTTAGTCCGTCTCTCTGGAAGAATAAAGATTATTTTTATCCTAATTAATCACACGCTCTGGATTTTACCAATAAACACTGTGCACTTATTATTTAGTATGCCTAATGTGTGTGTGTGTGTGTGGTGTGTGTGGTGTGTGTTTGCCTGATTTCCTCATTTGCACACACAGTGTGATCAGTCACCTGGCAGTGCTGATTGCAGAGGCCTGCCTACTTTCGCATGTGTGTGTTGTGTGTGTGTGTGTGTGTGTGTTTAAGTGTGTGTGTGTGTGTCAACAACATTTACAATGCTTACAGCACTGCAATCAACCTGGTAAAAAAACACTGTAAAAAACGCTGTAAAAATACATAATTTATAAACATTAATTTTTTATTTATATCAATTTTTTATTTATATTAATTTTATTTATATTTATTTATATTTATTTATTTATGTATCAATATTAAAGCTAGTGGTGCAAAAATACCCTAGTGAAAAAAGTGCACTAATTATTAATATGCTATAGTGCACTAAAGTGTTCTTGTGGCCACTTATTATTAATCAGTATATTTAAAGACAGCTATAATGGAACAACTTTTTTGTGCTTATTATACTTTAAAAAGTCTTACTTAAATTGTCCTTAGTGTTCTTTTTAAACATTTATACTACTTCATGTATGTTTAATATGACCGCATATATTTTAAATATATGCTTACAGTCAAATTACATTAATACATTTAATAATGAGTAGAGTATTACAACTGTATCACTATTATTATTATACACCAGGTATATTAGATTAGAAATGTATTAAGAATTGATGTTAAATATATGTGATCTATATTTACATACATTAGAGTACAAATATACATGCTTCTTGTTCCTGTCTTTTTTGTAAGTAGCACACTTCTAATATATAATGTACTTCGTTGGGTATAAAATATATATTTTAATATACTGTACTACAATTTTTAGCATGTTACAAATTTACTTTAATTTATTTGACATTTAATTGTTATTAAACCCCGTATCCTAGCGTTTACTTATATTCATATTTTCCTCATTATTATTACAGAGCATTAAAATACATTTGAACTGTTATATCAATGTAATACCTAAATACATTTTTCAACACTTTACCAATGTAGTAATTTAATTTACTTTCTAAAAAGTTACATGATACTTTGCACTTTAAGTGAACTACTTTAACAATTGTTTTTTTTTTTTTTTTAACACACTTTGCTAAAAATGTACAAAAATATATTTAGAAATATGTATTTCTGTATATTGCTGTAAATTGAATTACATTTAACTATAAGAGTGTACTTCATAGTAGTCTATGCTTTTTAAATACACTATATTGTACTTTTTAAAAAGGTATGATCAAAGTTTACTTTCAAACATTTGATTAAAGCATGATATTAATGTATTTTTAATATATTTTAAGTACATACATAAATCTGTTAGTGTATTTTACAGCATACTTAGACGCTTCTCAATATGTAAAGTACGGTTGCTAATTGCTAAGTGGTATTCTAACTGGATGCGATGGTTTCCCAAGTGGTTGCTAGGTGGTTGCTATGGTACTTCACATGGTTGCTTTGGAGTTGGTAAGTGAACTCTAGAAGGGTGCTACAGTGTGGAAAATACAGTGGTGACTACTATGGTATTTCACATTGTTGATGTTACTTATTAGTGATTATTAGGGTGTTGCTAGGTGGTTACCGTGGTGTCGCTGAGACTCTGGATGAAGATAGTACAGTACAGTCCTGATCTTTCGATTTCTGGTTTGAAAAACAGTTTGATTTCTCAGTTTCTGACTCATCAAGTAGAAATTGGATTTAATGCAAACTCTGCTGCTATAATACTGCTTTTTTTAATAACGGATTTTTTTTTTCAGTAGGTTTAAAAGCGGCAGGGTCGTCGCTTTCTGAACGGAATCTGTACCTCTGAGCGTTGCCGGCCTGTGCCACGTCCAATTACCAAACCTTCATAAAAGCTGCTCTCTCGCCGCGTTGCGAAAGCTGTCAGCGGTCGGCCGGCACCGGCTAATGCTTCAAGGCCGTGACAGCGGCCCTGTAGTGCACACTTACCCCATTACCCGTAATAGAGCGGGAGTTAGTGCTGCGTTCACTTCTGTTTTCCCACAGCGCTCGTGATGTCTTGGCATTTTGGCGTCCGACTGCGGTCGGTTTTGGCTCTTATTAGTCACCTCCAGACAGCCGTGGGGGACGTTTTACAGTCTGGGGAGGACAATAGGAAGAAATAGAGCCGGGCACATTCAGTAGCGCTGGCATTTACTGCTGTCTTCCGGAGGTGGGCTGTCTCAGACGAGGGTCCGCCAGAGATTCTCATCGTTAAAGGTCTGACAGTGTGACAGTGTGAAGGTTCAATTAGCAGGGTAAGAGCACAGTTCTGCTCTAAATATTACAATGCACACTACAACATTATGGGAGACATACCAGAGTTCAAAAGAGGACAAATTGTTGGTGCACGTCTTGCTGGAGCATCTGTGACCAAGACAGCAAGTCTTTGTGATGCATCAGGAGCCACGGTATCCAGGATAATGTCAGCATACCACCAAGAAGCACCAACCACATCCAACAGGATTAACTGTGGACGCTGTAAGAGGAAGCTGTCTGAAAGGGATGTTCGGGTGCTAACCCGGATTAATATATATATAGTATTCTGACACACACAAAACAAAATGATGGGTAAAATGTGCTTTTCCTAAGTAAATGTAATTTCAGATAAATATAAGTAACTTCAACTCAGTTTCAAGACTTAAATGTTACACAGCGTAAATAAGTGAACTGAACCTCAGTCAATCCTTTCTTTTATTAAACTTTACTTCATTTATTTTTGCTGAATTAATCCTATCTCCCACATGATGTAGTGGTGTTATCCACTACACCACACCAAGCACTAATGAATTCAGAGTAAAAGGATAAGTGGACAGGCTAAAATGTAAAGCAATAAAAAGGTCAAAAGTAACAATAAATAAAAAAGAACACAATAAAATATAATCAAATAAATATAATAAATAAAAAAGGCTAAAAGGCTAAAAATAAATAAAAGGTAAAATAAAAACTGAACTAAAACAGTTAGCTGCTTGACTGAAGGTGGTTAGATATTAATAGTTAAAAATGATTTTAATGTATTTTAGTGATAATAGAGTTTTAGAGTTTCCTGTAGTGAATTCCAGCTCACTGCTGCTGCTCTGTAGCTAAAAGCAGATTTTTCCAGTTAAAATTTAATAAGATAATAATAAAAGATAATCCAGTCAGTAGAGCGGAAATCTGATAATTACTGTTATTTATAGAAATTATAGATGAGATATTAGTTATTAAATAATATTAGCCAGTCATTGTGTTCCCATCGAGTATAATTTGCTAGATTGACATCCAGCGCTGGTTTGAGTTTAAATGAAAGTCCTATTGTTTAAGAATTACAGTTTCGGTTACTTAGCTTAGCTTTAAAATTATGCACATTATATTTACACATCTTTATGCACTATAACACAATAAATAGCACCAAAAAACACAAACTCTAGTCTGTGTGAGGCTGGTGTGTTTTAGGAGCAGTGAACGTTGATTTAGCTACAGGTAGCACATTGCTAATTAACGGCTGCATAGCCTCCATTACTTGTTAGCTCCATTAGCTTTGTAGCTTTAGCGCAAAATTGCCTAAATCGGATTTTTCGCCTCAGCATTACTTCACACATCAACGGAAAGTGTTATTTCAGTTTAAATTACAGAGAAAATGTGTGTGTGTGTGAGTGTCACCCCAGAGCACATTAAGGAAGCGTTAAAGACGTATCTTGTCTGATTAGCGTAATTTAACCGAACGCGACGCTAATCTAATATGGATTCTTTAGTTCAGGCTGGAAACACAATTACAGAGCAGATCTGTGGAGCGTGGTCTTCTGCAGAAACCCCCGGCTCGACCCCTGACCCCCCCAGCATTCCTCAGGGGAGAGAGGGATGAGGAGGAGGAGGAGTGTAGGAGAGAGAGGGGAGAAAGGGGGTGTGGCTTTGGGAAGTTTGGGGCTTTAAAAAAGGAATTTAGCGTAGCCTTTTTTAGCGTGCTTTGTTAGCCTGCTGGTCCTATTGTTCAATGTATATAGCTCTCTCTCTTTGTCTCACACACACACACACACACACACACACACACACACACATATATATATATATATATATATATATATATATATATATATATATATATATATATATATATATACACATATATCATTGTTTCACAGCCATCACAATATACATCAAACAAAGCTGAACTGCTTTGAGCTTTGAATCTTTGAGTCTGGACTTGAATAAGGTCACCCAAAAGCAGTGTGTAAGACTGGTGGAGGAGAACATGCAGAGGTTTAAAAGCACTGTACCTTTTTCATTATTTTGACCATTTCTCTCTTTTTTTTTTTTTGCAAATAATTGCTCTAAATGACAATATTTGTATTTGTAACTTGGGAGAAATGTTATCAGTAGTTTATAGAATAAAATAATAACGTTCATTTAACTCAAATATAAACCTATAAATAGCAAAATCGGAGAAACTGATCATTTTAAGTATTTTTCAGAGCTGTAGTTAATCCAAAAAATAATTAGGACATCTGTAAAAAGTTACTGTATATCAGTAATACAGTTGACAATTCTGATGACAACTTTTATGTAGATGAAGATTTCATTTTTCAGCAGGACTTGGCACACTGCCCACACTGCTCCAAAAGCCAAAAGTACTATTTGGTCTTAAAATATAATATTCTAATTTTCTGAGACACTGATTTTTGGGTTTTCATTGGCTGTAAGCCAAAATAATAATTAACAATAAAATAAATAAACACACATTTAAAATAGATCACTATGTGTGTTTTAATACATCTATATATTATATAAGTTTAACATTTTAAAACTAAGTTACTAGTATATGATTAACATATTCATTTATGGGTGTAAAGAAGTGTAAAGTTTTACAGCCTCTGGGTGGCCCTACAGTCTAACTGCTGCTTAACTTCATTTGTGAGGAGAGTATAAGTTTAATTCCCAGCGAGAGCTTGGTGCTGCTGTTTGATTGGTGGTCAACTAATTGAGGGGGAGGAGTCACAGGCTAATCGACTTTATACAATATTGACTCTACAGCAGTTTATTTTTTATTTTTTATGTATTGCTGACCACACTGATGATATGCTTTCATAAGTCAGGAGAAGTTTTAACTCAACTAAATTAAGTTAACTTTATAACACATGACCTCGAGTGTTCTATTGCTTTTATACAACAGTTTTTTTCTTACAAAATGAATAAAGAAAATAAATCAAAGAACTTTAAGAAATTCAGAATGAATATGCTTTAATATGGACTGAGCCTTCCGCCAAAAAGTAGTTCCACCAACTGTAACAGAACTGAAACGTAACTACAAAACGGCGTATGGTTCATACAGACTAACACCACGAAAGTTAGCTTGAAATCTAAATTGTGAATAAGTGAAGACGGTAACGTTAGGAGGGTGAAATAACGCTAATACTCTCCTCTCCTGCTAGGTGGAGTCGTCTTCAGGTGAAAGCTGCGCATTTTTTAAGCATTTCTGCTTGTTTTGCTGGGTGGTGTTAGTGGTTTTAGCTAGCCGGCTGGACTGCGGTTAGGTTAGCGTAGCTTGCTTTAGCTCAGCATTAGCTTAGCTTAGCTTAGCATGGCTGGTTAAGTTAGCGTTCGGGCTGTTTTTCCTGATTTCCCTTCCTTTTTTCCACAAAAGACGTGTTTGAGCGCTAGCCTGTGCTAAGCTAATGCTAACACTGCTGCTGCTGGTGCCGCTGCCTGTGGAGGTGATGATTCAAAACTGTCCTGTGTAAGTTATATATATATATATATATATATATATATATATATATATATATATATATATACGCCGTTACTCGGCAACACGTCGAGTTTAAACAAGTTTAGTGTATCACTTTAGTTTAGTTTTTTTTTTTTTTTTTATTAGTGAATGGTCTTAAAACAAAAAAAAAGCAGAGCTAAAAGATTCTTCGATTTTCTTTTTTTAAATTTTATTTATTTGAATCTGCACGTGATTTATTTCCGCACGAATGAAATATATATGACATGAACACAACTCGACGCAATTATGCGACGTCGAAATGACATTTAAATCAACTTTAAATCCACTTTTTTCAGCGAATTCCATTGAAATGATTCATTCGCTCCTCTGTGTCTCCGTGTATCCGTCTCCGTCTCTTTGAAGCGTGAGCGACGGCTCTCCGTCGGAATGATCCCGTCTCTTTATGAAAAGAATCCGAGCCTCATGAAATTACGGCAGAGTTATGAGGCTGCTATTAATTTCACAACTTGTTACTGAATGCATCAGGTGCTCTTTCATTCTCTCTCTCTCTCTCTCTCTCTCTCTTTCTCTCTCTCTTTTTCTCTGAGCCCTTAAGGGAGGTCTTAATTACATTATTCTGAGTTTTATCTCTTTTAAACACTCCTAATTGTATTGCATTATATAAGGAAACAGAAGGCGGGGGTAATGAGGAGCTGCCCTGCTGAGAGCGCCACACTGTTCCCACACTCAACCCCACACTCTCACCGCTCACTAATCTCACTCATACTTCTGCTCACTTTTATTCCCAGCAATCCTGCAAGTTAAACACCACCACCGCACAATCCCAGAATCGTGAAGTGATGATTAAAAAATCAGTGAGATGACGTGAAACTGAAAATACAAAAACTGTACTTAAGCAACAAGAAAATATATTTGTCAACAACTAAAGTATTATATTATAGACAATATTTTGCATTTAACAGCCAAAAAGAAACTGCATCAGCCTCACAAAAAGTTATACTGGGCCAAACATGAGGCAGAAAGTAACTTTCTTTAATCATCAATCCCAACAAAGAGCTAATAATAAATACAGGCCATCCACAGTTTGCTCACAATCTCTCAAAAAACACTTTTGAGCTAAAGACAGGGCGCCATCAAGCTGCCGCCGCTCAGAGGGAGCAAAATTGGCCCTGCTCCCTCCGGGTGGGTACAGTACAGTAGATGGCGCTCTCTCCCCACATCACTCCTAGGGTGATGTCTGCAACACAGGGCGTCTGTGAGCTGATGTGACATGAGAACATACTAGCCTCGGTGCAACGCGTGCTACTGGAGGCTTCCACTAGAGGGCAGAACGTAGAAAGGGCTTCTTGATTTGAACGATGCAAACGTGCTACAACGGCTACACTGCCCCTAGCGGTTTTGTGTGTATTACACCTCGCGTTAATTTTTTATTTTGAATTAACATCGACGAGAGACTCATCACCACCGTTTCTTGGCTTCCCATTTGATATGTTACATCTTTGCATATATACAGAGACAGTTTGAAAAAATGTGGCAGAGGTTGTTGGTGTTTCTGGTGGGTTTGTTGTTCAATATCTAGTTTGCTAGCTAAATTAGCCAAGATGCTAACCAGGAAAACAAAAATAGCGCTAATACTCTCCTCTCCTGCTCCGTGGAGTCGTCTTCAGGTGAAAGCTGCGTGTTTTGTTTTTTTTTGAGCATTTCTGCTTGTTTTTGCTGGGTGGTGTTAGTGGTTTTAGCTAGCCGGCTGGACTGTGGTTAGGTTAGCGTAGCTTGCTTTCGCTCAGCATTAGCTTAGCTTAGCCTAGCCTGGCTGGTTAAATTAGCGTTCTGGCTGTCAGAAGGCATTAGCCGAGCGATTTTCCTTCTCATTTTCCACTAAAGATGAGTCAGCGCTGCAGGGTGCGGGCGAGCGTGCCACGGCTGAGCGCTAGCCTGTGCTAAGCTAACGCTGCTGCAGCTGGAGGTGATGATTCAAAACTGTACTGTGTGAGTTCTATAAATACGCCGTTACTCGGCAACGCGTCGGCGGAGTGATACAGGTTTAGTGTGATGTTATCACAAATATCATCACGGCTAGAACACTTCTCAACCAATCAGATTGTGAGGTCGGAACTAACTGTTGTCCTGTAAAGTTGCTGTTTTGGAGGTGCTTGGGTTTCATTGGACAGCGACGGTATGTTGGAAGTTATAGTTAAATCATGGCTGATATAAAATGCTAATAATTGACTGATGTAAATGTTGAGATGTTCGGCGTGGTGGCGGTGGTGGTGGTGGTGGTGCACATGGTGTGAGTGGGGGCTGCAGTGGTGCTGTATCCCGGTGACGGTGGTGTTGTGTGGTGGTTCAGACGCTTGTTTGTGCACGTGGGTAATGTTCTGGAATAAGGAGCTTTGACACGCCGCCATAAATCACCGGCCAATTAGACAAAGCGCCGAGGAATTAGGGAGCGGGAAGAACAGACAAAAGAGAAGAAGAGGAGAAGAAGAAGAGAAGGAGAAGAGGAGGATAAAAGAACAGATGGTGGAGGACGACACTTCAGCGGCCTTTTGAACCGGTCACTCATTACAGACGTCCGGCTCGGAGCTGAAAAGAGAAATAAAACGTGTGAAGTAGAGAGAGAGTGTGTGTGAGAGTGTGTGTGAGAGTGTGTGTGTGTGTGTGTGTGTGAGTGTGTGTGTGTGTGTGTGTGAGTGTGTGTGAGTGTGTGTGGTTTACGGGTGGGTGGGGCCATTCTTCTGCGGTGTAATTGGGGATTGTGTGTGAGGGGGCGCCTTCACACCTTTAGTCTGAGACAACTGATTGCCTAAGCCACACACACACTCTTACACACACACACACACACACTAACACACACTCTTACACACACACACACACACTCTTACACACACACACACACACACACTAACACACACTCTTACACACACACACACACACACACACTCTTACACACACACACACACACACACACACACACACTAACACACACACACACAGATATTTTGTGATGGTTAAAGCAGATGTGTAATTTTTTTGGGACAAATTGTTCTTTTTATTCTTCTGCTTTACTAATCAGAAGCTCTCTCTCTCTCTTTTTCTTTCTCTCTCTCTATCTCTTTCCCCTCTCTTTCTTTTACTTCTCTCTCTCTTTTTCTTTCTCTCTCTCTTTCTCTCTTTCTTTCTCTTTTTTCTCTCTTTTGCTCTCTTTCATCTCTCTTTCTTTTCCTCCTTTCTCTCTCTCTTTCTCTCTTTTTATCACACTCTCTCTCTCTTTATTTCTCTCTCTTTTATTCTCTCTCTCTTGCTCTCTTTCCTCTCTCTTTCTTTTCCTCCTCTCTCTTTCTTTTCCTCCTTTCTCTCTCTTTCTCTCTTTTTTATCACTCTCTCTCTGTGTCTTTTTCTCTTTCTTTCCCTCTTTTTTCTCTTTCTCTCTTTTTATCACTCGCTCTGTCTTTTTCTCTTTCTCACTTTCTTTCCCTTCTCTTTCTTTTCCTCCTTTTTCTCTCTCTCTCTCTTGCTCTCTTTTCCCTCTTTTTCTATTCCTACTCTCTCTCTTTCTTTTCCTCCTTTCTCTCTCTCCTGCTTTCTCTCTCTCTCCTGCTTTCTCTCTCTCTCACTTTTTTCTCTCTCTTTTGCTCTCTTTTGCCTCTCCTTCCTTTCCTCCTCTCTCTCTCTCTCTCTTTCTTTTCCTCCTTTTTCTCTCTCTCTCTTGCTCTCTTTTCCCTCTTTTTCTATTCCTACTATCTCTCTCTCTTTCTTTTCCTCCTTTCTCTCTCTCCTGCTTTCTTTCTCTCTCACTTTTTTCTCTCTCTTTTTCTCTCTTTCACCTCTCCTTCCTTTCCTCCTCTCTCTCTCTTTCCCCTCTCTTTCTTTTCCTCCTTTTTCCCCATCTGTCTTTCTCTCTCGCTCTCTTTCCCCTCTCTTTCTTTTCCTCCTCTCTCTCTTTATCCCTCTCAATCCAGTCACTACACTCACATTCCACATGTGAGAGAGGACAGGAACTAGTAACTTGTCCCATGACTTTTGCCCTCTCACATGAAAGCATTCACACCACATATCCACATCCTGAAGTAAAATTTAAATAATGTACTCCACAGATCAGGCTTTTATGGAAGAGTGGAAAGAAAGACTTGAGACTGCGAAGAAGATGCACCTTCCAGCAAGACGATGACCCTAAACATACAGCCAGAGCCACAGTGGAATGATTTAGATCAGAAATGAATTCAAATTAGCTCAGATAAAGTTCAGACCTAAATTATTTTGAGCTTCTGTGGAAAGAATATTGAAATTTCTGTTCATTGACTCTCTTTATCTTTGTCTTTATTTCTAATCATATCACAAAATCCCAATAAAATTACATTACATGCATTAAATGTGTGGGTGTAATGTAAAAAAAAAGGAAAGTATGTGGGATATGTGGGTGTGGCCTCCTGCCCTAATTGTGGAAATGATTTCTGTTACTTCTGTAACTTCTGTTATCACTCACAAGATAACACCTCACAACTCATACCTTAAGTGTTACTGTTTCCAGATTAAAACCTGATTCTCAAGACTTAAAATTCATAAAGTGACTAAGTGCCCGTGAGAGGAAGTGATTCCATTCTTTTACACCATGGTCTGAGTGGGCGGGGCAGAGGGGTTGTTGGTTTATGGGGTGGGAGGGGTTTAAGTAGAGGGGGGTGGGTGGAGAACACTGATGGGTGTTCAGTTGGTGGCATGCAGCCACATGTGTGGGTCAGCAGTTTTGAACCTTTTCCAATTGGAAGATTTGGATTTTTTTGCAGACTGGATGAGATTTTTCAGATGACAGTCTGTTTGGGTCTGTTTGCTAATTTGGTTGCTTGTGATTGGACGGTGATGAGCTGTGCGTGGCTGAGGCTGATGGGAGTGGGAGGAGTCAGTGGGTTAGTGGGACTCGGGATCAGCTGAAGGTCTTGGGTTGAAAAAAAAAACTCTTGGGTTTAAAGGGTATATATACAGTAAAGTGTATTCTACCTTTCTTTTCTTCTTTCTCTCTCTCTATTTCTCTCCTTTTTTCTCCCATATTCATCTACTTCTCACTAATTTCCGTTCACTCTCCTCCGTTTTTCTCATTCTTTCATTTCTTTCTGTGCTCTTCCCAGTCAATCTTCCTTTTTCAATCAATGCTTTCTCTCTCTCCATCTATTACTCCTCTTGTTCTCTTTTCCTAATCTTTCTCTCCTTGTCTCTATCTGTCTCTCTTCTTTCTACAAAAAAATTTGTCTCTCTTTTTCTAACTAAATCTTAATCTCTTCCTTTCTCTCCTTCTTCTCCCTTCTGTTTCTTCTCTTCTTCTCTCTCCTCCCTTTTCCATCCCTCTCTCTCTCTCTTTCTGTCTTTGTCTCTCTTTTTCTCTCTAAATCTTAATCTCTCTTCCTTTCTCTCCTTCTTCTCTCTTCTGTTTCTTCTCTTCTTTTTCTTGTCTCTCCTCCCTTTTCCTTCCCCCTCTCTCTCTCTTTATGGCTTTCTCTCTCTTTTTTCTCTCTAAATCTTAATCTCTCTTCAATTATTTGCCTTTATCACTCTCTCTTTGTTTTTATTTGTTTATTTCTCTCTTTCTTCTCCCTTCTGTTTCTATATCTCTCTCTCTCCTTCCTTTTCTATCCCTCTCTCTCTTTCTGTCTTTCTCTCTCTCTTATTCTCTTTAAATCTCAATCTCTCTTCATTTCTCTGCCTTTATCATTCTCTCTCTCTTTGTTTTATTTGTTTATTTCTCTCCTTCTCCCTTCTGTTTCTATCTCTCTCTCTCCCTCCTTTTCTATCTCTCTCTCTCTCTCTCTCTCTGTCTTTCTCTCTCTTTTCTGTTTCTCTTTGTTTTTATCTTTCTCTCTATCTCTCTTTCTCTCTCTAAGTTGTTGTGTATTATTAAGTGTAATAACAACAATATTACCAAAGCGTGTGTGTGTGTGAGTGTGTGTGTGTGTGTGTGTGTGTGTGTGTGTGTTTATATTGCGCTAACAGTCCTTCTCTTTTCCCGAACAGCCCCGGCGAGCGGTGCCATGGCGACCAGCGCCCCCATCCTCCCGATGATCATGGCCTTACTGCGATTGGCTGCCTGCTCGTTTCCAGAGGAACCGGGCCCTTTAATCTCCGCCCCCGCCGAGGGTAAGTCCCCCCCAATGCTTTATCACCAGCCAATTAGCAGACACTGCAGTGAGACTTAAAACAGGGAAGTTCCTCACAACCAAGAGCGCAAAGATACCACTTTCCACTGCACCCGTCAGTGTGTGGTAATGATGGTGACCAGCAGTGTCTGGCCCTTACTACAACTCCCATAATTCACCTGCACCCACTATTATCAGACCCTCACTACAACTCCCATAATTCACCTGCACCCACTATTATCAGACCCTCACTACAGCTCCCATAATTCACCTGCACCCACTATTATCAGCCCTCACTACAACTCCCATAATTCACCTGCACCCACTATTATCAGACCCTCACTACAACTCCCATAATTCACCTGCACCCACTATTATCAGACCCTCACTACAACTCCCATAATTCACCTGCACCCACTATTATCAGACCCTCACTACAGCTCCCATAATTCACCTGCACCCACTATTATCAGCCCTCACTACAACTCCCATAATTCACCTGCACCCACTATTATCAGACCCTCACTACAACTCCCATAATTCACCTGCACCCACTATTATCAGACCCTCACTACAACTCCCATAATTCACCTGCACCCACTATTATCAGACCCTCACTACAACTCCCATAATTCACCTGCACCCACTATTATCAGCCCTCACTACAACTCCCATAATTCACCTGCACCCACTATTATCAGCCCTCACTACACTACAACTCCCATAATTCACCTGCACCCACTATTATCAGACCTTCACTACAACTCCCATAATTCACCTGCACCCACTATTATCAGCCCTCACTACACTACAACTCCCATAATTCACCTGCACCCACTATTATCAGACCCTTACTACACTACAACTCCCATAATTCACCTGCACCCACTATTATCAGCCCTCACTACACTACAACTCCCATAATTCACCTGCACCCACTATTATCAGACCCTCACTACAACTCCCATAATTCACCTGCACCCACTATTATCAGCCCTCACTACAACTCCCATAATTCACCTTCACCCACTATTATCAGACCCTCACTACAACTCCCATAATTCACCTGCACCCACTATTATCAGCCCTCACTACAACTCCCATTAAATTCACCTGCACCCACTACAACTCCCATAATTCACCTGTCTGTGCCTCAGAAAATGTGAATATTATATATTATATAAGACCAATTGGTACTTTTGGTACGCAGTGTGGGCAGTGTGCCAAATGCTGCTGGAAAATGAAATCCACATCTCCATAAAAGGTGTTTTTTTTTAGCAGAGGGAAGCTGTAAGATATGAAGCACTGACTGTAGACTTGATAATAAAACACAGTGGACCAACACCAGCAGATGACAGACATGTTTCTTTATCCAAACCATCACTGATTGGTGGAAACTTCACACTAGACCTCGAGCAGTTTGGACTGTGTGTCTCTCCACTCTTCCTCCAGATCCCTTGATTTACTTTAAATGAAATGTAAAATTTACTGATGATCAGTGATGGTTTACAGCTTTGTTTTTGGGGTAATCAGTGTTTATATAACTTTTATAAGAGAAATCTGGTGTGAAATATACTTGTATTAAGACTTGGTTGAAGTAAAACATGATAACAAACATGAACTTTGCCAAAATACATCACTTTATTAATGAATAAAAAAAACAGTAATTACCAGACTCGAAAAGTTCTAAAAGTTTTTAGTGAACTGGGAAAATCATTTAAATCATTTATTCTTAACTTTTATTTTAGTTCTTCTTTTAGTTTTTTTATCTCCTTTTTATTTGTTTCCTTATTTATTATTATTATTTTGTATTATTGCTTTTTAAATTATTTTAATTTCCTTTATTATTGTTATTACTATTATTTTTATTATTAGCATTACTGCTTTTATTTATTTTTTGTTCATTTGATTATTTGTATTTTTATTGTATTATGTAAAAGTTAGTTTTAGCTCATTTTAACTCATTTTTGTTGTATCTAATCTTATTTTCACTTGATCTTTATTTTTCTATCAATTAATTTTTTATCTTATTTTATTCTAATTCTATTTAATTTTTTTTTTGCTATTTTTATATTTTATTTACTGATATTTTAAACATAATTAAATTTAGCTATATTATTGTCATGTCAATGCCTGTGTTTGGAAATGCTCATCCGAGTTAAAATCCAGGTTGATTGATTTATTTATTGATCGTCTTTATCTAAAAGCTGCGTATTTGTGAGGATTTCTGCTTGTTTTGCTGGGTGTTGTTGGTTAGCTAGCTGTGCCTGAAGGGCTGTGGTTAGGTTAGCGTAGCTTGTTTTAGCTCAGCATTAGCTTAGCTTAGCTTAGCCTGGCTGGTTACTATTACAGCTATCAGACTGCGGCTGAGGTGACTGATGGATTTTCTTGGGGTTTTTTTTACCACAAAAGATGAGCCAGCGCTGCGGGCTGAGGGTGAGTGTGGCTTGGCTAAGTGCTAGCCTGTGCTAAGCTAATGCTTGTGTAATGCTTGTGTGTGTCTTGTGTGTATGAATATGCTGTTACTGTCATCACAAATATCAGCACGGCAAGAACATGGAACTAACTAACAATTTATTGAGGTGATGGACAATTCTGGTGGAAACGGAAGAGTTGAGGTGCACATTGAATTCTGCCGTGATTTGGGTGTTTTTTTTTGCCGTGGTTTTATGTTTTTGTTTTTGGACACAATCCGGGTTAGCACCCGAACATCCCTTTCAGACAGCTTCCTCTTACAGCGTCCACAGTTAATCCTGTTGGATGTGGTTGGTCCTTCTTGGTGGTATGCTGACGTTACCCTGGATACCGTGGCTCTTGATGCATCACAAAGACTTGCTGTCTTGGTCACAGATGCTCCAGCAAGACGTGCACCAACAATTTGTCCTCTTTTGAACTCTGGTATGTCTTACCCTGCTAATTGAACCTTCACACTCTGCTCTTACTGGTGCATTAATGTGCAATTAATGAAGATTGAACACCAGGCTGCTCCAATTTAGCCATGAAACCTAAAATCCCACACTAAAATGACGACCTCCGTATTTATATATAATATTAAAACTCTATATAACGTCTTTTAGAGATCTTTTAATGCCACTGTTGTTACAGTAGAGTGATGCTCTTCTCTTTACAGAGATCTTAGAGTTCAGCCCTGCTCAAAAACCCCACAGAGGCAGTTTTATTGGATGTGGTTATTGATAAAACCCACCACCCTGTGATCAATAACCCAGTGCTCTAACCACCGAGCCACCGCCGCCTCAACCTGCAGCCTGTGGGGTTTTTAATCTAATATATATATTATTCAGATAATACACTGCTATGAACAAACGCTGTCTCTGCTGCTGCTCCATGCTGTTTACACCTGCAGTAATGTGCAGCGTTCACTGCTCACGTCTGTTGCAATATATTTACTATATTTACTATACTTTCTCGCTCCCGCACCAGACAGCTCTGACCAATCAGAGGAGACTTTGATGTGCTTGTGTGGTTTATTGGTATTGCATTTTGGTGCGTTTAGATTTATTTATGCCTGTGTGAAAACAAACCAACTGATCCGGATCATAGAAACTATAACACTATAACTACAGGTGTGAAAACGCTCTTTTATACTCAGCTAATTAAGCTCTAATTTAAACTAACCCCTCGTTAAAATAACGTGGTAATTATTCTGCATTATTGGCTCTGCATTATACAGCTGCCGTGCCTTAATGTCTGAATTGTCATCCACAGCATCTCAATCAGACTTTAACTAGACCCTCTAAAACCTTCATTTAGTTGACAGTGAAATTTGTGGTTGTGAGCTTTGGGTCATTGTCCTGCTGCAGAACCCAAGTTACTCCTGAAATCATTCAAATTAACCGTCCTTAGGGGACTATTAGGAACGCCCACATCTGTATAAGTTGTGAGGTTCTATCAATGCAGTTATGAGGGTAATGATGGTGACCGGCGGGTTCTGGCTAGATCTGTCTGTTTAAACAGTGAAGAGTGACAAGCAAATCACATCCACATTTAATGCAGGAGACTCCGCCCACATATCCCACAGATCAGTGCAGCGTTATTTAGCTTCTGTGGCACATGGCAAAATTCATGGCACGCTGTACTAGTTCCTGTTTATTAACATGTAGCATGCTAGTGTGCTAATTAGCCGCCTTTAGTGTAGTCTTAGGTTAAGTATAGTTTCATGGAAGTGTGTGTGTGTGTATGCTTATGTGTGTGTGTGTGTGTGTGTGTGTGTGTGAACTGTCCGTGAGCAGGAATTAGTGTAAATGCTAAGCAGCTCTAATGATTATGCAGTAGAGCGCAGAGATCAAAGGTCAGACAGAAGAGTGTGATTTACATGCTGAGGAGAACAGCATCCGGAGTGTGTGTGTGTGTGTGTGTGTGTGTGTGTGTGTGTGTATTGTGTGTGTGTGTGTGTGTGTGTGTAAGATAAGAAAAAGATGGAAAAAATAATTAAAAAGACAGATTTAGAGAGTTTTTTAAACTCTAACAGCTACTTTACATCGCTTCTGGAAATTACCGTATTTTTCAGACTATAAGGTGCACTTAAATTTCTTTAATTTATCAAAAAATCATCAGAGCTGATATATAAATATATATTCAACATATATGTTTTATGTATGTCTATCTATAGCTAAAATATATCCACAGTTGATTTTAGAATCGACCAATTGGTTACCAGCAAAACCTGGTCTTTAACTGGATGATTCAAGAGTGAAACCACTGGTTATCTAATATATTTTATATGTTTGAGATCTATATACAATATCAGTCAAAAAAAAAAGCTTCTCATTATTCTTTATTTAATGTATTTTCTACATTCTAGATTATTAGAATATTAAAGACATGAAAACTGTTAAGGGACATATATATGGAAATATATATTGAACCGAAAAAAGTCATTATCAAGTAATTATTCCTTCCCTGATCTAAACCTGATCAACAGAGATGGTGATGTTTTCAGTATTTAGTATAATATTTAGAATACAGATTCTTTATCCTCACAAATCGTCCAATCAGATTCCTTTAAATTTACTGCTGGTAAAACGAATCCAGTTTGAATCATAAGGAATCTGTAGATTAATCAGACTCTCTCTATATTTTATTTATATTTGACCATCTGAGTGATAAAATCAGATCAGAATAATGTTCAAGAATCACAGCAAGAGGTGGCTCTACAAAGTATTAAAGCAAGGGGGTTGAATAATATTGCACTCCCCACTTTTTTCAGTTTTTTATTTCTAAAAAATGTTTTAAATATAAAATACATTTCGTTCCACTTCAGGATTGTGTCCCACTTGTTTTTGATTCTTCAAAAAAGAAAAAAAATACAATTTCATATATTTATGGGCCGGCTTGTGTTACAATTTGGAGCTGGTAATGAATTAGTGATTCAAGATTCAAGATTTTTTTTAAAGATTTTTGTCACGTCACAGAGTACAGGTGTACATGTGAATGAAAAAGTTGAGTGCAGATTCCCACCAATGTGCAGAGAATAATATAATAATATTATATATAACATAGATAATAATGTATATAATATAATATGGGAAAGTCTGATAGATGCAGTGTAAAGTAAAGTACAGGGTGAAGAGTTTGTATGGGTGTCAATCAGTGGGGTGGGTTGGGCAGAACACTGTTCTACTGGCTGTTCAGCAGCCTGGCTGCCTAGGGGAAGAAGCTGTTATGGAACCGGCTGGTTCTGGTCTTTAAGCTTCTGAGCCTCCTTCCACTCGGCAGCTGTGAGAACAGGGAGTGGCTTGGATGGGACGGGTCCTTCATGATCCTTCTGGATTTCCTCAGGCAGCGGTTGGTGTTTAAATCAGAAAGGTTACGAAGCTGAACCCCGGTGATGTGTAACAGTGTAGAGTATAAAGTGTTACAGATCAGTAGTGTAACTGTAGTGTAACAGTGTGATAATTTCATATCATTTGGTATTGGGCATATTCTCTCTCTCCCTCTCTCTCTCCCTCTCTCTCTCTCTCTCTCCACTTAATCATTCTTATTCCAAATGTCTATTTCTCTCTCTTTATCTTTAATTTATTCCCCTACATATTTCCTTTTGTTTATTACCAGTTCATTTTCCGTTCACTTATTTCAGGTTATAATTACATTTCCTTTCCCTCTTTCCTTCTTTCTTCACTTCCTACCTCTTCCTCTGTGTGTACTTCCTTCGTTTAAAATGCAGAACTGTTACACTAATTATCTGATGATGATGATGAGAGCGGTGCAGCAGGTCCAGTAATAAAGCTAGAGGAACAGTAGGTGTAATATAAACACAGAAAAACATCACATTCAGCGGCTTATCACAATACATCATTCACTGTATCTCACTCTCTCTCTCTTTCTCTCTCTCTCTCCCTCTCTCTCTTTCTCTCTCTCTCTCTGTTGCAGTTGCTAGGCGCTATCCTGTGTTTCTGGGCCGAGCTCATCGTTCGTATATGCGTCAGGAGCCGCTGTACATTCAGAGCGTCCTCAAGGTCAACCGCACGCTTTACATCGGCGCCAGGTAACCGCACTGATCACATGACCACCTGCACCGAACACTCACCTGCACCAAACACTCACCTGCACTGAACACCTGAACTAAACACTCACCTGCACTGAACACCTGAACTAAACACTCACCTGCACTGAACACCTGAACTAAACACTCACCTGCACTGAACACTCACTCACCTGCACTAAACACTCACTCACCTGCTCTGAACACTCACCTGCATTAAACACTCACTCACCTGCTCTGAACACTCACCTGCATTAAACACCTGCACTAAACACCTGCACTAAACACTCACCTGCACTAAACACTCATTCGCCTGCACTAAACACTCACCTGCACTAAACACCTGAACTAAACACTCACCTGAACTAAACACTCACCTGCACTAAACACCTGAACTAAACACTCACTTGAACTAAACACTCACCTGAACTAAACACTCACCTGCACTAAACACCTGAACTAAACACTCACCTGAACTAAACACTCACCTGCACTAAACACCTGAACTAAACACTCACCTGAACTAAACACTCATCTGCACTAAACACTCACCTGCACCAAACACTTACTCGCCTGCACTAAACACTTACTCGCCTGCACTAAACACTCACCTGCACTAAACACCTGCACTAAACACTCATCTGCACTAAACACTCACCTGCACTAAACACCTGCACTAAACACTCATCTGCACTAAACACTCACCTGCACTAAACACCTGCACTAAACACTCACCTGCACTAAACACTTACTCGCCTGCACTAAACACTTACTCGCCTGCACTAAACACTCACCTGCACTAAACACTCACCTGCACTGATCACCTGAACTAAACACTCACCTCCACCAAACATCTGCACTAAACGCTCACCTGCTTCTTAACATATATTTCTTTGGTCTGTTTTCCGCACCACAACAGCGCACTCTCGCTGCTATTAGACTCTTTGGTCTGTTTTCTGACACCCAGCTTTCAAACTTGGAATCTCACATTATACAACACCTGCTCGCCACCTTTTATTCTGTTTCTAAAATATCTTGTGGGCCGCTCCAAAAAGGAAACGGGCCACAAATGGCCCACGGGCCGTAGTTTGGACACCCCTGATCTAAAACTTCTAAAACTAAAATGCAGGAATGAAGTCGAACAGGTAAAGTCTGCAATGAAACAGAAGTGAAAGTAAAACTACTGTCTGTATGTAAAAAAAGCAAGAAGCAGATTGTGATGTAGAATCTCAGGGGTGAAGTGCTGACGATGGCGACGGTTCCGCCCGACCGCCGAGTGCTCCTCTCCTGCTCCTCTCCTGCTCCTCCGTTGATTCAGGAATATTAGTTTTAGGACCATTACGGAAATGGCAATTGGCGGGTGTTTTATTTTAGATGAGGATTTTCATTTTAAGCGAATGGTAGGTGTCCACGCTCTCTCTCTCTCTCTCTCTCTTTCTCTCTCTCTCTCTCTGCGAACGAGAAATGAGAAATTACACGGTGGAACGATTTCATTACGATTCTGAATCTCGGAAAAATGAAAACCGTGGACATAAGCGCTGAATCCGGGGAGGTAAGGTGGTATTATCCACTCAGAGCTGCTGTTCTCCCATCTGCTTTTTATTCTTCTCGCTCCGTATGTGTGTAAAAGTGTGTAAAAGTGTGTAAAAGAGTGTGAATGCGTGCGTCGCTGCGTTTCACGTCGTGGGTCACGATTTCTTCAAAAGCAGATCCGACCTCAGGGTTCCGTCTCTCGTGAGAGTTCACATGTGCTCCCGCTTTACACTCCGAGCCCGCAGGGAAACACACACTCTCAGACGGAGAGAGGGGGGGGCGGGGCCTTGACCTTTGACCTCGTGTGTGAGGGGCGGAGATGAGACACCGCAGCTTGGGTTGCAGGATTAGCTCACACTTCCTGTACAGCGTTAGATCTGCTGTTAAATCACACACTCAACACACACACTACTCACCACTGCCCTCGTGCAGAATCACTAGAGCGAACGTTTACTCGCTAATATATTTACACAGGAAAATTTAAAGGAATCTTTTTTTTATTGTCTGTTTTGCTTTGATATTAAACATAAGAGGAGTAAAGTAATTTTTTTTGTTGCAATAAGTTTCATTGCTCAGGTTCACAGAACACAAAACACACATATACACACTTAACAAAGCAAAGAATTCAATTAAAAATAAGGAAAAAAAAATCGTTATTAGGCATATCTGTTGGGGAGGTGCAGGGAGGAAGACGAGGAGGCGGACGTAAACGCAGGTAAAGAAAATTTAATAAATAAATAACAAATAAACAAAGAGACAAATAAACACGGAACAAAGAAACAAACCAAAACCAACGAGAGGTGACGATAATAAACAAAGGAATAAACAATAAATAAACAGGGAGTACTAAACAAGAAACAAACGAGGAACAGAAATAAAACAAACTAAGCAAGGTGAACTAGGAACTGAACACTAAGCAGGGGACTGGGGAACACAGAAATAAACAAGAAACTATAAAAAAATAAACAAGAAATAAACAGAGGTAAACACGGAGCAAGAAACGACTAGAGCAATAAGAAACGTGGAACAACAAAACAACATGGGAAGACGCAAAGACCGACAGAAAACACTGACGCAGGAGGACTATATAACACACACGGGAAGTGGAAACACCTGGGGCTAAGGGGGCGGAGCTACAAATTAGACACAGGTGGAAAAGTACTGAGACAGAACACAGGAGCACAGGTCACGTGGGGAACACTCAGACACGAGGACAGACATATATACGTATATATATTTATATATAAATAATACAAAACAATATACTGAAAAAATAATAAAAAAAAAAATTAAAACCTCTGGAATATAATCAAGAGGAGGATGGATGGGCACAAGCCATCAAACCACCAAACTGAACTGATTGAATTTTTGCACCAGGAGTAAAGCAGCATAAAGTTATCCAAAAGCAGTGTGTAAGACTGGTGGAGGAGGAGAACATGATGCCAAGACGCATGAAATTAAAACTGTGATTAAAAACCAAAATATTGATTATTTCTTAACTCTCCTTAAAACTTAATGAATATGAACTTGTTTCAAAGCTCTGCATTTTTTTTTTTGTTGTTATTTCAGCCATTTCTCATTTTCTGTAAATAAATGCTCTAAATGACTAAAATATTTTTATTTGTAATTTGGGAGAAATGTTGTCTGTAGTTTATAGAATAAAACATCAATGTTCATTTTACTCAAACATAAACCTATAAATAGCAAAATCAGAGAAACTGATTCAGAAAAGTAGTGGTGGGCAATATTATATCGTATACAATATATCGTGACACAGAAATATCATGATATTAAAATCCATATCGTGATAATAGGGCTGTTCTGTCTTAAAAGTAGTCTATTATTTACTGTGAAGCTTTAAGTGTATTTATTATATAATATATAATAGTTAGCAGTTTATATGCATGCACTAAATATTCTGCAATATTATTTGCTGCATTATATTATTTTATGCTATATTATTTCTTTTGCCACATTATGATTATACTGTTATACTATTGAATTATTTTAGTTTTCCTATATCGCCAAGTATATCGTTATCGCAAAAATACCCTGAAATATCGTGATATTATTTTAGAGCCATATCGCCCACCCCTAGTTCCGAGAGGCTTTAATATGAATTAAAAATAAATAAAATTGCTTTATTTCCTTATTTAAATGCTTACGCACCGTCTTTACTCTTTACTGGAAAGCTTGAGGAGCAGGCAGACGTGTTTATAGCTGTATTACAACACATATATACAGATGAACAGTTAATATCTGCTGTTTTTATTGGGGTTTATATATTCTGTCCTGTAGATGATTGTCTCCTGGTGAGCAGGATCTGGACTGGTGATCTGCTGGTTGTTAATGGTGTATAATATCTTCAGTGCTGCTGCTGCTGCTGCTGCTGCTGGAGGAGGAAGTGCTGGCTCTTCGTTTGTACTGTAGACAGGATGTGGTCATAAACTGTAATAAAGATATTAATGAAAATATTCTATGTTAAGTTTATTAATTTTGTATTAAGTTTATGAATATTGGAGCAGATCTACTTCCAAGAGTCTTTCAATTACATTTTATTCCCTATTAAAGTGTTGCTATTGTATAGCTGTTGGTTGATAGGGTGTTGCTAGGTGGTTGGAAAGGTGTTGCAGTTGTATAGCTGTTGGTTGGTAGGGTGTTGCTAGGTTTTTGCTATGATTGTGGTTTAGGTAGTGTTGTGTTATAAGTTTTGGTTGATAAGATATTTTTACATTATATGTACATGATAAGGTGTTGCTAGGTGGTTGCTATGATTGTTGTTTAAGTGTTTCTGTGGTATAGCATTTGGGGGATAAAGTGTTGCTAGGTGGTTTCTTTGGTGTTGCTATAGTATAGGTGTTGGTTGATAAGGTGTTGCTAGGTTTTTGCTATGATTGTTGTTTAGGTGTTGCTGTGGTATAGCTTTTGGTGGATAAAGTGTTGCTAGGTGCTTTCTTAGGTGTTGCTTTAGTATAGCTGTTGGTTGATAAGGTGTTGCTAGGTGGTTGCCTACATGCTGCTATAATATAGGTGTTGGTTGATAGGGTGTTGCTAGGTTTTTGCTATGATTGTTGTTTAGGTGTTGCTGTGGTATAGCTTTTGGAGGATAAAGTGTTGCTAGGTGGTTTCTTAGGTGTTGCTATAGTATAGGTGTTGGTTGATAAGGTGTTGCTAGGTGGTTGCCTAAATGCTGCTATAATATAGGTGTTGGTTGATAGGGTGTTGCTAGGTTTTGGCTATGATTGTGGTTTAGGTGTTGCTGTGGTATAGCTTTTGGAGGATAAAGTGTTGCTAGGTGGTTTCTTAGGTGTTGCTATAGTATAGGTGTTGGTTGATAAGGTGTTGCTAGGTGGTTGCCTAAATGCTGCTATAATAGAGGTGTTGGTTGATAGGGTGTTGCTAGGTTTTGGCTATGATTGTGGTTTAGGTGTTGCTGTGGTATAGATTTTGGTTGCTCAGATATTTTTACATTATATGTGTTGGTTGATAGGGTGTTGCTAGGTGGTTGCTTAGACTTTGCTAGTGTTTATGCTAATACTTTTGATAGTGGTTTATAGGATCACGATTATAGGTGCACACTTCTTTACAATATTCTGTATATTTTTATATATTTGTTAAATTTTAATAATATATTTTTGTATATTTTTGAGCATAGGGTAAGGTCTGTGTGTGTGGAGTGTGTGTGTGGAGTGTGTGTGTGTGTGTGTGTGTGTGTGTGTGGTGTGTGTGTGTGTGTGTGGACTCACCTGTATAAAAACAGTTCAGCGGTTCTATCTGTAGAACAGCTCTCCTCCAGCTGGCCTGGTTGCTATGGTTACAGATGATAGATCCGTCTCTGACAGTCAGAGAGAGGACGATTCCTCCTGGTGATGTCACTTCCTTCCGCTCACAGGTCTGGTTGTAGCAGTTAGAGCTGATGGAGAGGTCGTGACCTCTGCAGGTGAGGGTGGAGTTACAGGGGTCAGGGCTGTGCTGGCGAATCAGAAGTGGAGATTCCACTGGATCTAAAATATACAATACTGATATTTCATCATACTGATATAGATCAATAGATTAATAGATCAATAAATTGTTTATGTCTGACTATACATGGAGATATATGGAGTGCATTATTATTGGGATCATGACTGGATTCTGGATCACTGACTTGTTACAAATCTGATAAAATTCTTGTATTTTTTAATATATATTTCAGTTAGAGGTGTGCTATATCATATTGTATACAAAAATACAATTAAATTTGTATTTTGTTGCAGTAGTGTATTTTTGATATATATATACACCACCTTAACTTAAGCCTGTAAATTAGAGTAAATCACAGTGATTTCAAACAGGTTTGTTTCATTCTATCTCACTCTACCTCATTCTATCTCCCTCTACCTCCTTCTATCTCCCTCTACCTCCTTCTATCTCCCTCTACCTCATTCTATCTCACTCTACCTCATTCTATGTCCCTCTATCTCATTCTGTCTCCCTCAATCTCATTCTATCTCACTCTACCTCATTCTATCTCCCTCTATCTCATTCTGTCTCCCTCAATCTCATTCTATCTCACTGTACCTCATTCCGTCTCACTCTACCTCATTCTATCTCACTCTACCTCATTCTATCTCCCTCTATCTCATTCTGTCTCCCTCAATCTCATTCTATCTCACTGTACCTCCTTCTATCTCCCTCTACCTCATTCTATCTCACTCTACCTCATTCTATGTCCCTCTATCTCATTCTGTCTCCCTCAATCTCATTCTATCTCACTCTACCTCATTCTATGTCCCTCTATCTCATTCTGTCTCCCTCAATCTCATTCTATCTCACTGTACCTCATTCCGTCTCACTCTACCTCATTCTGTCTCCCTCTATCTCATTCTGTCTCACTCTAACTCATTCTGTCTCCCTCTACCTCATTCTGTATCACTCTACCTCATTCTATCTCACTCTACCTCATTCTATCTCCCTCTACCTCCCTCTATCTTACTCTACCTCATTCTGTCTCATTCTGTCTCACTCTACCACACTCTACCTCATTCTATCTCACTCTACCTCCCTCTATCTTACTCTACCTCATTCTGTCTCACTCTACCACACTCTACCTCATTCTATCTCATTCTGTCTCACTGTATCTCTTTACCGTGGTCTTGGACTGTATTTTACAGCAGGGTTATTAATCACGGTGCTGAACAGAGTTATTTTGCGTTGTGTAGTTCAGTAAAATTCACTCCTCCCGCTGCGTCTCTTCAGCAGTTTGTTTGCTGTGTATCCAGGACGTTGCTGTGGTTTATAGTGATTCTGGTGCCGCTGAGTTTATGAGTTAATAATTGAATCCCACTAAAGGTCAGCACCCACCAGCGCACGAAACCAGTGATGGACAAAGCTGTTTACGAGCAGCAGCGGTGAATCTCCTTTAAAAAAGATTCATATTCTGAAACCGTATCATTCGATTTGCTGGACTATCAGTCACAAACCGCTCCGTCTGCTACACGTGTGATTATAAACGGACAGACTCATTTGCATCTCTGTCCGCTCCAGTCGGTTTCTCAGAGTGTTTAATCTGCAGCGAGGAAAAGCTCCCGACAACAACAAAAAAAATAACATTTAAACACATTTCACAAGAAAAGCACTGCATGACTTTTGACTTTTGACACTTAATCATTCATATATAATGGGTTGGACAATGAAACTGACACACCTGTCGTCCTTTTAGTGTGGGATTTTAGGTTTCATGGCTAAATTGGAGCAGCCTGGTGTTCAATCTTTATTAATTGCACATTAATGCACCAGTAAAAGCGTGAAGTGTGTGAAGGTTCAATTAGCAGGGTAAGAGCACAGTTCTGCTCTAAATATTGCAATACACACAACATTATGGGAGACATACCAGAGTTCAAAAGAGCACAAATTGTTGGTGCACGTCTTGCTGCTGGAGCATCTGTGACCAAGACAGCAAGTCTTTGTGATGCATCAAGAGCCACGGTATCGTCAGCAGGGCAATGTCAGCATACCACCAAGAAGCACCAACCACATCCAACGGGATTAACTGTGGATGAGAGAACACAGATCAACTGCTCTACAGCTCAATTCTGGAGGCTTTTATACTTTTATACAATGGTTTTAGACGTGGTGCCAAGTGGTTCAAATGTATCTGCTCCAGAGAGTCTTAATCTGTTGACAGGACTTTTCTACAGAGACTCTACAGAGAGTAGAGCAGCACAATCGATGCGATAATTAAAGTGATGTCCACAAGCTCTTGGTGAACTGGTCACTGGGTATACTGGACAGTATACGTCTACGTCTATCCATCCGTTAGCTTGACTAGCGCTCCCCCATTGTGACACTGTGCTGTTCCGGGGGCTTCATTAGCGTGGGCGCTAGCACCCGACAGTGGGAGCTGTGGTCCTAAACGCTCTGCTGTAATGGCCTCCCTGAAATAATTGGTCTCAGAGATCCACAGCTTCACAGTTTTATATAAAGAGACGCTAACCGTTCTCCCTTTGATGATCCTGCGCTCTGTAAACTCACAAACACAGCTGTGCAGTGTGAGATCTGAGACGCCAAATCTGCAGCTGCTTATATGCTAATAATTCTCTTTATTTAACACTGTTATGACCTTTTATCCCTTCCAGTTAGCTTCTGTTACTTTTGTTACATTTCCTTTAAAACCTTATTTATCAACAGATGTTGCTGCTTCAGCTGGGCCTGTAGATCCTGTACATGGATGGATGGATGGATGGATGGATGGATGGATAGATAGATAGACAGATAGATAGATAGATTATACTATATTATACTTTAATCTACATGGCAGGAAATCTGTCATAATAAACATGCAGTGATGCATCCTCTTCTCTAAGTGTATAAATTGTGCAAAATGTATTTAAATGCATCATAGAAGCATGTTTATCTGTCTGCGATCTCTCACTAAGAGGTGCACTACCCAAAAAGACATTCAGAATTCAGAAAAGAAAAGAGAAAACCTTAAATATCTTTGTTATTTATTGTGTTTTAACACATTAAAACAGAGATTGATTGCAATAAATTATGCTGCTTATAAAAAAAAAAAACCTTTAATGTGGGCTCAAGTGCGGCTCAACCTGCTCCATCCTCCCTCATCTCATTCTATAGCTCGATTTTCACTATTATATATATTCACAACTCTCTCTCTCTCTCTCTCTTTCTGACAGTCTCTGAACTGTGATTTCCAAAGCACTTTGATCCACTTTGCACTTTTTTGTTTTCTTTTTAGTCATGAGCTGCTTTTCATCATAGTTCTGAAATATGGCTGCAGTCATGCTTTGTTCTTGTGTCACAGCTGATGAAAATTGCGTGTGTGTGTGTGTGTGTGTGTGTGTGTTTCAGAGATGACCTTTATCGTGTGGAACTGGACCATGTATCAGGAGATGAGATGTTCTACAGCAAAGTGAGTCCTGTTCTCTTCAGCACACACACACTCTGTAGCTCGTTAACGTGGATACGCGTGTGTGTGTGTGTGTGTGTGTGTGAGTGTGTGTGAGGAGTGTGTACCGAACACGTGTGTGTGATATTGCGTTTCTCTCACTGCTACAGAAGAGAACATGGGAGTCCAATAAGAACGATATCCGGATCTGCAGGATGAAGGGCAAACATGAGGTGAGTGTTCACTACTGCTAAACGCTAAATACTGTAGTGACTCTGTATTGTAGTAGAGAAGTGGGCGGAGCTTCTGGAAGGTCATGGTGAACACGATAAGGCTTGTGTTGTGTACAGTAGTGAAGTTAAGTAAGTGGTATGAGTGAATATAGTAACTCTGTACTGTAGTAGAGAAGTGGGCGGAGCTTCTTCTGGAAGGTCATGGTGAACACGATAAGGCTTGTGTTGTGTACAGTAGTGAAGTTGAGTAAGTGGTATTAGTGAATATACTGTAGTAACTCTGTATTGTATTGTAGTAGAGAAGTGGGCGGAGCTTCTTCTGGAAGGTCATGGTGAACACAATAAGGCTTGTGTTGTGTACAGTAGTAAAGTTGAGTAAGTAGTATTAGTGAATATACTGTAGTAACTCTGTACTGTAGTAGAGAAGTGGGCGGGGCTTCTGGAAGGTCATGGTGAACACAATAAGGCTTTTTGTTGTGTACAGTAGTGAATATAGTAACTCTGTATTGTATTGTAGTAGAGAAGTAGGCGGAGCTTCTTCTGGAAGGTCATGGTGAACACAATAAGGCTTGTGTTGTGTACAGTAGTAAAGTTGTAGTAAGTGGTATTAGTGAATATACTGTAGTAACTCTGTATTGTATTGTAGTAGAGAAGTGGGCGGAGCTTCTTCTGGAAGGTCATGAGTTTTTTATTTATCATGATGTAATTATGATATTTAGAGCTGGGTGAGTGTAGATAGTGTGATGTATGGGTTTTTAGTGTTGTAACAGGGTGGAGATTATGCAGGTTTCCTGAAGGTAACCCCCGACTGTAAAAGGTCGTGTCTCAGCGGCGGTGTGTGTGTGTGTGTGTGTGTGTGTGTGTGTGTGTGTGTGTGTGTGTGTGTGACTGCAGCAGGATGTCGGTGTGTGTCCGCGGGGCAGGAACACACACGCTCGGCTGTTTCTCTTTGATCTTCCTCTGACAAATCGCTGCTTCTCGTGAGGTTCAGGGGCTAATTACAGCCGACTGGCCGCCTCCCACCACCACACTGCTGAGCTTCAAGGAGACCGGTGTCAAACCCGGCCGTGTTTTACTGTTTAACAAGAGCTGCCGTCTGATCTCCACCCTGATACATACATCTGTGTTCCTCCTCTCACACTCCTCCACCCTCCTCCACCTTCTGTTCTATCTTCTATCTCTATCTCAGCTCACCCTCTCACCCTCCATCCTCACCTCATTATTCCCATCTGCCCTTACCTCCTCCTCTTTACCCTGAATCTACTTTCACCTCCTCTCCTCCACCTTTCATCCACTCTGCCTTCACTTCTCTCCTCCACCTTTTTCCTCCTCCCCTGTGCATCACAACCTCAAGACCTACAGTCTTCCTATTAATACACCTCTAGACCTTCACCATTTCTCCCTTCTTTCTCCATCTTTTTCTAGACTGTCCCCCTTCTGATCTGCCCTTACCTGATCTCCTCTCTTTTCTCTCCTCCCCTCCACCCGATCTCCTCCATCTTTTCCTCTCCAGCCTTATCTCTTTCCCATGTTCTCTTAGAACACTTTGATCTTTCTTATCAGTTCTGCTTTCCACCATCACCACAACTTCTCTACCTCAACTGCACTTCCCTCACCTTTCTTCCTTCTCCACCTTCTCTTCTCCACTTCCTCCACTCTGCCATTCCTTTTTTCCTTTGTCTTCAAGTCCTCTTCTCCACCCTCCTTTCCACCATCAACCTCTCACATCTTCTCCTGTGCTTAAAAAACTCATGACCTGCATCCTGCCTCCAAACTCTGCTGCCTCTCTTCTACCCTCACTTTCTTTACTTCCCTCTTTCTGTCTACTTTTACCTCCCCCTCTGTCCTCATCTTCTCTCCTCCACCTCTTCCTCTTTACTTCTCCTCTCCTCCAACTTCACACTCTCTCCCTGTGGCTCACACTTCCCTCCTTTCTTTCAACTACATCTCCTTCCCTTCACCTTACAGCTCAACAACACACCACAACTTCTCTACCTCAATCGCACTTCCCTCACCTTTCTTCCTTCTCCATCCTCTCTTCTCCACTTCCACCTCTTCCACTCTGCCGTTCCCTTTTTCCCATCTGTCTTCACCTCCTCTTCTCCACCCTCCTTTCCACCATCCTCTCTCCTCTCGTCCTGTGCTTAAAAAACCTATGACCTTCATCCTGCCTCCAAACTTTGCTCCCTCTCTTCTACCCTCACTTCCTCCCTTCCTCCTTTTCCTCCACTCAATCTTTTCCTCTTCACTTCCCCTTTCCTCCAACTTTACACTCTCTCCCTGTGGCTACATCTCTTCCTCTTTACCATACAGCTCTACATCACACCACAACTTCTCTACCTCAATCGCACTACCCTCACCTTTCTTCCTTCTCCATCCTCTCTTCTCCACTCTGCTTTGCCCTTTTCCCATCTGTCTTCACCTCCTCTTCTCCACCTTCTTTTCACCATCAACCTTTCTCCTCTTTTCCTGTGCCTAACAAACTCATCATGACCTCCATCCTGCCTCCAAACTGTGCTGCCTCTCTTCTAGCGTCACTTCCTTCCCTTTCCTCTTTATGTCTACTTTTACTTCCCCCTCTGTCCCCATCTTCTCCCCTCCACTTCTCCTCCTCTACACCTCTACCTCTTTACTCCCCCTCTCCTCCAACTTTACACTCTTCCCTGTGGCTTGCCCACACCTCCCTCCTTCCCTCCAACTACATCTCCTCCCCTTCACCCTCCAGCTCTACATCCTTCTGTCCATTTTCAAATCTCCATCCACTCTTCTCCCTCATTTCCTCCTCTCCTCCACTTTTCCCACCTCCTCCACTCTGCCATTCCCTTTTTGCCATCTATCTTCACTTCCCTTCCTCCACACTTACCTCTCCTCTTGTTCCTCACAAACTCATGACCTCTATCCTGCCTCCAAACTGTGCTGCCTCTCTTCTCACCTCACCCTCTGTCCTCCTCTCCTCCACTTCCTCACCTCTGCCATCACCTATTTCTCCCCGTCCAACCTCACTTTCTCCCTTTTAGCCCTCCCACTTCTATACTTCTTCCTCTTTATTCACACCTCCTCTCCACTCTTCCTGATTCTTCTCCACCTCCTTCTCTAATTCTGCTCCACTCCATCATCACCTCCCTTCATCTGCCTCACCACCTCCTGGCCTTGCCTTTCAACTACACCTCCCCCCTCCATCTCTCACTCCCTCTTCTCCACCAAACAGCCAATCACGTCGTGAATGCACCATGTGATCACATCACACAATTTCAGTTTAACCAATTAGATTTAATAAATGTATCATCACGTTTCCTGGTTAACAGCAGGTTAATTAATCTCCCCCGTGCCGCTCGTTAAGACCTCGTTCTGCCCTTCTTCCTGTCGTTCATTCACCCTTCCCTCTCCATCTCTCTCTCTGTCTCTCTCTCACATGCTCTTTCACCCAGAATGCCATTCTCCGAGGGTGTCCCTGGCTGACAGTAATGGGTCTGATTACTGTTTTCTTCAGAAGTCATCAGCCTCCTCTTCACCCTATTCATCATTCACAGAGAGATCAGAACGGAGAGAATTACAGAGCGAGAAACGGAGAGAGAGAAAGAGAGAGAGAGAGAATGAAAGAGTGAGAGACACTCAGAGACACATCTGTCTCCATTAAATCCCCCAGCTGCCTCAGCGACTCCATGACATCACACGTGAGGTTACACATGCCGCACTTAGAGCAGAAAGCCGTCAGCGAGTCGCAGAGAGACACTGACGAGAAACTGAAGCGTGGTGAGAAAATCAAAGCCCATGAACAGACTGTCAGCTGCGTGTGTGTGTGTGTGTGCGTGTATGTGCGTGTGTGTGTGTGTGTGTGTGTGTGTGAGAGTGTGATACATCAGAGTAAACTGAGGCGCTGTTTACAGTTATTAGCCTCATTACAGTAAACGACTGTTAGAGACACTGGAGAAGAGAGATAGTGCAGAGTGTACGACCAGCTGTTCCCACACACACACACACTCACACACACACACACACACACACACACATATACATACCATACAGTGCAGTGGGGGGGGGGGGGGATTATGGTAACTGGTGGTATATGGCTAGAATTGTCATTGTTAACAGATAACTGATTGCTAACACAGATGTGCAAATGCATGCACACAGATTTATCTAGACAAAGAAGTCCAGCCAATAGAATCACCAAACCCTTTGGTACCATGTCTAATCTCAGCCGTGGGCTTTAGAGGAGTATAAACCCCCCCAGTTTTGAGCTGTGAGGCAGTGGAGGTTCTCCGAAATGATGGAGCTCCACCAGTACTTT